>NC_092340.1:172747500-173020000 GCF_046630445.1 Rutidosis leptorrhynchoides
TTGAATTTTATGAAAAATAGTTTTCTAAAATAATATTACTTGATGTGTGTATATATAAATTATGGAATAATTTATATAATAAGGATTTAATTATTTATAGATTAAATAATTAATGAAGTTATGTTACATTTTATAAAATTGGTTTTATAAAATGTACATAACAATTAATATGCAAGTTTATAAAATGTATTTTATAAAATCTAGTTTTATATAAATCTAGTTTATAAAACTAGTTTTATAAAATCTAGTTTTATAAAAACTATTTTATATTATAACATGGAAGTGGCATGGGAGTTGAAGTAAGCATGCATTTCTTTATTTAGTTACCTCCCATGCCTTAAGCATATTAACCAAGACTTCTTGGAGACTCAACACACATGCTAACACATCAAAATATATAAAAACAAATTGCACAAAACACTCTAAAAACCTGCTGAAAGCCGTGGCCTTTTTGAGTGGAAGAAAGGGTTCTTCACTTAGTTTTGCAAGCTCATATTAAGTGTCAAATAAATCCTAACCAAAAGCAAGGTGTTGGTGGTTAGCTTGGGGTATTACAACTTGAGGTTTCATTCTTTTGGAGCTCCATTCATCATCATCTTCATCATTCAATTACCTAGCTTGGAATAGGTATAATCTCTTTACTTTCTTTAAGTTTGTAAGTATGTTTCACAACTTGATCCTACTTGGGATTTAACTTTAATTGGTTAAAGATTAACAAGTTCTTATAATGGTAATATACATGCTTCTGCTTTATTATTTGATTCTTTAAAGGTTTTAAGTATTATGAAACTTGTTAAATCCCAACAATGGTATCTAGAGCCGAAGTTGTTGAAATATGCTTCGAGATGGTTATTATACTCACAATATATTTTGCATTTTATGTACATGCATGATAGTAAAATGCAAAAATTATAGGTTTTGGGTGGGTGATGTAGTGACCCGAACTTTTCCATGTTTATATATATATTAAATGAAATTGTTATTTACATGATTAAGTGTTTCCAACATGTTAAGCAATCAAACTTGTTAAGACTTGATTAATTGAAATAGGTTTCATATAGACAATTGACCACCCAAGTTGACCGGTGAATCACGAACGTTAAAACTTGTAAAAACTATACGATGACATATATATGGTTATATATATAGTTAACATGATTTTATTATAAGTATGTATCACATTAGGTATTTTAACAATGAGTTATATACATAAAAATGGGACTATTAATTTAAGAAACTCGAAAACGATATATATAACGATTATCGTTATAACAACGGCTTACTAGGTACATATGAATCATATTAAGATATTGATACACTTGGTTAATTATGTTAAATGATAAGTAAATATATTATTAAGTGTATTAACAATGAAATACATATGTAAAAATAAGACTACTAACTTAATGATTTCGAAACGAGACATATATGTAACGATTATCGTTGTAACGACATTTAACTGTATATACATCATACTAAGATATATTATATATCATAATATCATGATAATATAACAATTTAACATCTCATTTGTTATAATAAACAATGGGTTAACAACATTCAACAAGATCGTTAACCTAAAGGTTTCAAAACAACATTTACATGTAACGACTAACGATGACTTAACGACTCAGTTAAAATGTATATACATGTAGTGTTTTAATATGTATTCATACACTTTTGAAAGACTTCAAGACACTTAGCAAAATACTTCTACTTAACAAAAATGCTTACAATTACATCCTCGTTCAGTTTCATCAACAATTCTACTCGTATGTACCCGTATTCGTACTCGTACAATACATAGCTTTTAGATGTATGTACTATTGGTATATACACTCCAATGATCAGATCTTAGCAGCCCATGTGAGTCACCTAACACATGTGGGAACCATCATTTGGCAACTAGCATGAAATATCTCATAAAATTACAAAAATATGAGTAATCATTCATGACTTATTTACATGAAAACAAAATTACATATCCTTTATATCTAATCCATACACCAACGACCAAAAACACCTACAAACACTTTCATTCTTCAATTTTCTTCATATAATTGATCTCTCTCAAGTTCTATCTTCAAGTTCTAAGTGTTCTTCATAAATTCCAAAAGTTCTAGTTTCATAAAATCAAGAATACTTCCAAGATTGCAAGTTTACTTCCAAGTTTTCTAAATCCATTCCAAGTAATCATCCAAGATCAAGAAATATTTGTTTCTTACAGTAGTTTATCATTCTAATACAAGGTAATAATCATATTCAAACTTTGGTTCAATTTCTATAACTATAACAATCTTATTTCAAGTGATGATCTTACTTGAACTTGTTTTCGTGTCATGATTCTGCTTCAAGAACTTCGAGCCATCCAAGGATCCGTTGAAGCTAGATCCATTTTTCTCTTTTCCAGTAGGTTTATCCAAGGAACTTGAGGTAGTAATGATGTTCATAACATCATTCGATTCATACATAAAAAGCTGTCTTATTCAACGTTATAAACTTGTAATCACTAGAACATAGTTTAGTTAATTCTAAACTTGTTCGTAAATAAAGTTAATCCTTCTAACTAGACTTTTAAAATCAACTAAACACATGTTCTATATCTATATGATATGCTAACTTAATGATTTAAAACCCGGAAACACGATAAACACCATAAAACTGGATATACGCCGTCGTAGTAAAACCGGGGGCTGTTTTGGTTGGGATAATTTAAAGCTAAGAAGAACTTTGATTTAAAAGCTATACTTCTGGAAAAATGATTTTTCTTATGAACATGAAACTATATCCAAAAATCATGGTTAAACTCAAAGTGAAAGTATGTTTTTCAAAATGGTCATCAAGATGTCGTTCTTTCGACGGAAATGACTACCTCTTTCAAAAGAGACTTGTAACTTGTATTTCTGACTATAAACTTATACTTTTTCTATTTAGATTCATAAAGTTAAGTTCAATACGAAACCGTGGCCACTGGAATCACTCAAAACGGATTAGAAACGAAGAAATGGCGAGTAAAACAAGATTGATAAAAACTACTCATTTTACCTACGTGAAAGTTAGTAATAAATCTATTCCATCCATAACCTAATCAACTTATATTGTATATTATGTAATCTTGAGATACCATAGACACGTATACAATGTTTCGACCTATCATGTCGACCCATCTATATATATTGCGGAACAACCATAGACACTCTATATGTGAATGTTGGAGTTAGCTATACAGGGTTGAGGTTGATTCTAAAAAATATATATATATATATATATATATATATATATATAGTTTGAGTTGTGATCAATACTGAGATACGTATACACTGGGTCGTGGATTGATTCAAGATAATATTTATCGATTTATTTCTGTACATCTAACTGTGGACAACTAGTTGTAGGTTACTAACGAGGACAGCTGACTTAATAAACTTAAAACATCAAAATGTATTAAAAGTTTTGTAAATACATTTTGAACATACTTTGATATATATGTATATATTGTTATAGGTTTGTGAATCAACCAGTGGCCAAGTCTTACTTCCCGACGAAGTAAAAATCTGTGAAAGTGAGTTATAGTCCCACTTTTAAAATCTAATATTTTTGGGATGAGAATACATGCAGGTTTTATAAATGATTTACAAAATAGACACAAGTACGTGAAACTACATTTTATGGTTGAATTATCGAAATCGAATATGCCCCTTTTTATTAAGTCTGGTAATCTAAGAATTAGGGAACAGACACCCTAATTGACGCGAATCCTAAAGATAGATCTATTGGGCCTAACAAACCCCATCCAAAGTACCGGATGCTTTAGTACTTCGAAATTTATATCATATCCGAAGGGTGTCCCGGAATGATGGGGATATTCTTATATATGCATCTTGTTAATGTCGATTACCAGGTGTTCACCATATGAATGATTTTTATCTCTATGTATGGGATGTGTATTGAAATATGAAATCTTGTGGTCTATTGTTACGATTTGATATATATAGGTTAAACCTATAACTCACCAACATTTTTGTTGACGTTTAAAGCATGTTTATTCTCAGGTGAATACTAAGAGCTTCCGCTGTTGCATACTAAAATAAGGACAAGATTTGGAGTCCATGTTTGTATGATATTGTGTAAAAACTGCATTCAAGAAACTAATTTCGATGTAACATATTTGTATTGTAAACCATTATGTAATGGTCATGTGTAAACAGGATATTTTAGATTATCATTATTTGATAATCTACGTAAAGCTTTTTAAACCTTTATTTATGAAATAAAGGTTATGGTTTGTTTTAAAAATGAATGCAGTCTTTGAAAAACGTCTCATATAGAGGTCAAAACCTCGCAACGAAATCAATTAATATGGAACGTTTTTAATCAATAAGAACGGGACATTTCAGTTGGTATCCGAGCGTTTGTCTTAGAGAACCCGAATTTTGCATTAGTGTGTCTTATCAAGTTTGTTAGGATGCATTAGTGAGTCTGGACTTCGACCGTGTTTAATTGAAAAAAAAAAAAAGATTGCTTAACAAATTTTGTTGGAAACTATATATTTTTAACATGTGAATATTATGTGATATATTAATCTCTTAACGTGTTTGATATTATGTGATAGATGTCTACCTCTAGAACAAGTCCCATTGACTCACCTAATAATAATGAAGAGTCAAATGTAAATTGGAATGATTCGTGGACTGATTCACAAGTTCCCGAAGAGGAACCGGAAGAAGAGTCAGAACCGGAAGAAGAATCAGAACCGGAAGAAGAATCGGAACCGGAAGAAGAACCAGTGGGGGAAATAATAAAACGGTTAAGTAGAAGAAAATCCTCAACCAACCGACCAAAGTTAATTATGGTCAACGATGTTTCTGCCAAGGAAGCAAAATATTGGGAGGATTACCAATTCTCCGATGAATCGGATCCCGACGAGGATTCCGATGATGTTATAGAAATTACCCCAACTGAATTTAAAAAGGCAAAAGAGAACAATAAGGGAAAGGGCATAAAAATAGAGAAATCTGATTCCAACCCCGATGAACTTTATATGTATCGTCAACATCCGTATTTCTTAAGTTGTAACAATAACCCGGGAACCTCTAAACCACCAGGTTTTTCTAGACCAATGTGAAAAACGACGGCTCGTATTAGGGGAACATCATATATCCCTAAAAACTTAGCAAAAAGAACCAAGTTCGAAAAAGAAGAAACGAGTGAGTCGGAATAAGATAGTTGTATTTGTGTGGTGTAATATATGTAATATAGTGTGCTTATGCTTTACGATATATGTAAAAATTGCATGTATTAATAAGTATCTTTTATGAATCTAACTCTTGTCTATTTTACAGTATAAAAACAAGACATGATTGATGAAATCTTGTCTAGAGTCGGTCAGAATTCCTCGGCACAACTATTTATGGAAAAATTAGTTTGTAAGACATTCGAAGAACATTCCAAGAATGCCTTGGTTTATAAAAGGCTTTCGTTTAAAAGATGGGGGATATCACATTGGGAAACCCATAAGTTACGATGTGTTTACTTTGACGCATATATTGCGGGGAACCCAAATGCTATTTTACGCAACGGGTTAAGAAATTATTTTGACTCAATGTATCCGAATATAGGACTTCATGATTTAGAAAAACTGGCTAACATGCAACATAAAGAAGCATGTTATGCTTATGGGTTAGTAATGTTCGCTTCTCACCAAAGTGAGAAAAAGAACATCGGGCTACAATTATTAAACAAAACGTTCCCACAAGTGACGGAGTCGGTAATTGGGGTAAGAAATGAGGTTTTTAGATTATTACGAGACTGTTGGTCATTACGTAACCTTCGCCCTTTTGACGAAGTTACAACACGTTGTCATACTATCGGTCACAACGGTTACGTTCCGCAAGACCAAGGATGGGAAGTGGTATTAGTAAAACCAGAATGCATGACTTGTTTCTGGACGTATGAATTACGTGTCTTTGTTGCCTTTGCTGAACGCCTTATTTATTAACTAGAATTATCTTCGCAACTACTTTGTATCAAAGTTTTATGTGCTATATTTCATGCTATATGTAAAATAGCGGTATTGTAAGTTTGCAAGTTATTGTATAAAGTTTTGAATATGACATATTTTTTTTTTTTGTGATTAGTTTTTCATATAGAATTGTAGTAGTTGAAATGGTATGTTAGCTACTAAGTATGAACTTAACGGGTAGGTACTACCCGAATTAAAGAGTATAAAACGCTAATATGAAGAAAGAGCTTTTATAAATAAGTTCATATTACGCTACGAAATACTATTGACTACTCTTGATATTCTATATGATTAACTCGTTTCATTTGACTATTTTGAAGGAAATGGCACCGACTACTCGACACACCTTGAATATGAGTGAAGAGAAATTTCGTGCCTTTCTTGCTTCAAACATAGCTGCAGTATAGGCCACGCTACATACCAACAATAACCTTGGATCTAGCAGTACAGGAAATCGTGTAGGATGCACCTACAAAGAATTCACTGCCTGCAAACCTTTAGAATTTGATGGAACCGAAGGACCGATCGGATTGAAACGGTGGACCGAGAAGGTCGAATCGGTGTTTGCCATAAGTAAGTGTACTAAAGAAGACAAAGTGAAGTACGCTACGCATACCTTCACAGGTACTGCGTTAACATGGTGGAATACCTATCTAGAACAAGTGGGACAAGATGATGCTTACGCACTACCGTGGTCAGCATTCAAGCACTTGATGAACGAGAAGTACCGTCCCTGAACCGAGGTCAATAAGCTCAAGACAGAACTTAGAGGGTTACGAACCCAAGGATTTGATATTACCACGTACGAAAGATGATTCACAGAATTGTGCCTATTGTGCCCGGGAGCGTTCGAAGATGAGGAAGAGAAGATCGACGTGTTTGTGAAAGGATTACCGGAAAGAATCCAAGAAGATATAAGTTCACACGAGCCCGCCTCCATACAACAGGCATGTAGAATGGCTCACAAACTAGTGAACCAGATTGAGGAAAGAATTAAAGAACAGACGGCTGAAGAGGCCAATGTGAAGCAAGTCAAAAGAAAGTGGGAGGAAAACGGTGATAAGAATCACCAATACAACAAAAACAGCAATTACAATAATAATCGCAACAATTATCCCAACAATCGCAACATCAATCGCAACTACAACAAACGGCCCAACAACAACAACAACAACAACAACAACAACAACAACAACAACAACAACAACAACAACAACAACAACAACAACAACAACAACAACAACAACAACAACAACAGCAACTACAACAATCGTCCCAACAACAATAACAATCGCAACAACAACAACAATCAGAAGCAGCTATGCCAAAGGTGTGAAAAGTATCACTCGGGGTTCTGCACCAAATTTTGCAACAAGTGTAAAAGAAATGGTCATAGCGTGGCGAAGTGTGAGGTCTACGGACCAGGGGTTAACAGAACGAAAGGAACAAATGGTGTCAGAACGAGTAATGGCGGAGCAAGTAGTGTCGGAGCAAGTTATGCCAATGTAGTTTGTTATAAATGTGGAAAACCGGGCCACATTATTAGAAATTGCCCGAACCAGGAGAACACGAATGGACAAGGCCGCGGAAGAGTTTCCAATATTAATGCGGCAGAGGCACAGGAAGACCCGGAGCTTGTTACGGGTACGTTTCTTATTGATAATAAATTTGCTTACGTTTTATTTGATTCGGGTGCGGATAGAAGCTATATGAGTAGAGATTTTTGTGCTAAATTAAGTTGTCCATTGACGCCGATGGATAGTAAATTTTTACTCGAATTAGCAAATGCTAAATTAATTTCAGCAGATAATATATGTCACAATCGAGAAATTAAACTGGTTAGCGAAACATTTAAGATTGACTTGATACCAGTAGAGTTAGGGAGTTTTGATGTGACAATCGGTATGGACTGGTTGAAAGAAGTGAAAGCAGAGATCGTTTGTTACCAAAATGCAATTCGCATTATACGAGAAAAAGGAAAACCCTTAATGGTGTACGGAGAAAAGGGAAACACGAAGCTACATCTTATTAGTAATTTGAAGGCACAAAAACTAATAAGAAAAGGTTTCTATGCTGTTCTAGCACACGTCGAGAAAGTACAAACTGAAGAAAAGAGCATCAATGATGTTCCCGTCGCAAAAGAATTTCCCGATGTATTTCCAAAAGAATTACCGGGATTACCCCCACATCGATCCGTTGAATTTCAAATAGATCTTGTACCAGGAGCTGCACCAATAGCTCGTACTCCTTACAGACTCACACCCAGCGAGATGAAAGAACTGCAAAGCCAATTACAAGAACTTTTAGAGCGTGATTTCATTCAACCAAGCACATCATCGTGGGGAGCTCCTGTTTTGTTTGTCAAGAAGAAAGATGGTACATTCAGGTTGTGTATCGACTACCGAGAGTTGAACAAACTTACCATCAAGAATCGCTACCCACTACCGAGAATCGACGACTTATTTAATCAACTACAAGGCTCGTCTGTTTATTCAAAGATTGACTTACGTTCCGGGTATCATCAAATGCGGGTGAAAGAAGATGATATTCCAAAGACTGCTTTCAGAACACGTTACGGTCATTACGAGTTTATGGTCATGCCGTTTGGTTTAACTAATGCACCAGCTGTGTTCATGGACCTTATGAACCGAGTGTGTGGACCATACCTTGACAAGTTTGTCATTGTTTTCATTGATGACATACTTATTTACTCAAAGAATGACCAAGAACACGGTGAATATTTGAGAAAGGTGTTAGAAGTATTGAGGAAGGAAGAATTGTACGCTAAATTTTCAAAGTGTGCATTTTGGTTGGAAGAAGTTCAATTCCTCGTTCACATAGTGAACAAAAAAGGTATTAAGGTGGATCCGGCAAAGATAGAAACTGTTGAAAAGTGGAAAACCCAGAAAACTCTGAAACACATACGCCAGTTTTTAGGACTAGCTGGTTACTACAGAAGGTTCATCCAAGACTTTTCCTGAATAGCAAAACCCTTGACTGCATTAACGCATAAAGGGAAGAAATTTGAATGGAAGAATTAACAAGAGAAAGTGTTTCAGTTATTGAAGAAAAAGCTAACTACGGCACCTATATTGTCATTGCCTGAAGAGAATGATGATTTTGTGATTTATTGTAACGCATCAAAGAAAGGTCTCGGTTGTGTATTAATGCAACGAATGAAGGTGATTGCTTATGCGTCTAGACAATTGAAGATTCACGAGCAAAATTATACGACGCATGATTTGGAATTAGGCGCGGTTGTTTTTGCATTAAAGACTTCGAGGCACTACTTATATGGGGTCAAAATTATATACCGACCACAAAAGTCTTCAACACATATTTAATCAGAAACAACTGAATATGAGGCAGCGTAGGTGGATTGAATTGTTGAATGATTACGACTTTGAGATTCGTTACCACCCGAGGAAGGCAAATGTGGTAGCCGACGCCTTGAGCAGGAAGGACAGAGAACCCATTCGAGTAAAATCTATGAATATAATGATTCACAATAACCTTACTACTCAAATAAAGGAGGCGCAACAAGGAGTTTTAAAAGAGAGAAATTTAAAGGATGAAATACCCAAAGGATCGGAGAAGCATCTTAATATTCGGGAAGACGGAACCCGGTATAGGGCTGAAAGGATTTGGGTACCAAAATTTGGAGATATGAGAGAAATGGTACTTAGAGGAGCTCATAAAACCAGATACTCAATACATCCTGGAACGGGGAAGATGTACAAGGATCTCAAGAAACATTTTTGGTGGCTGGGTATGAAAGCCAATGTTGCTAAATACGTAGGAGAATGTTTGACGTGTTCTAAGGTTAAAGCTGAGCATCAGAAACCATCAGGTCTACTTCAACAATCCGAAATCCCGGAATGGAAATGGGAAAACATTACCATGGATTTCATCACTAAATTGCCAAGGACTGCAAGTGGTTTTCATACTATTTGGGTAATAGTTGATCGTCTCACCAAATCAGTACACTTCCTGCCAAATAAGAGAAGATGACAAGATGGAGAAGTTAGCACGACTGTATTTGAAGGAAGTCATCTCCAGACATGGAATACCAATCTCTATTATCTCTGATAGGGATGGCAGATTTATTTCAAGATTCTGGCAGACATTACAGCAAGGATTAGGAACTCGTCTAGACATGAGTACTGCCTATCATCCTCAAACTGATGGGCAGAGCGAAAGGAAGATACAAATGCTTGAAGACATGCTACGAGCATGTGTTATTGATTTCGGAAACAGTTGGGATCGACATCTACCGTTAGCAGAATTTTCCTACTACAACAGCTACCATTCAAGCATTGAGATGGCGCCGTTTGAAGCACTTTATGGTAGAAAGTGCAGGTCTCCGATTTGTTGGAGTGAAGTGGGGGATAGATAGATTAAGGGTCCGGAGATAATACAAGAAACTACCGAGAAGATCATCCAAATTCAACAACGGTTGAAAACCGCCCAAAGTCGACAAAAGAGCTACGCTGACATTAAAAGAAAAGATATAGAATCTGAAATTGGAGAGATGGTCATGCTTAAAGTTGCACCTTGGAAAGGCGTTGTTCGATTTGGTAAATGAGGGAAATTAAATCCAAGGTATATTGGACCATTCAAGATTATTGATCGTGTCGGACCAGTAGCTTACCGACTTGAGTTACCTCAACAACTCGCGGCTGTACAAAACACTTTCCACATCTCGAATTTGAAGAAATGTTTTGCTAAAGAAGATCTCACTATTCCGTTAGATGAAATCCAAATCAACGAAAAACTTCAATTTATCGAAGAACCCGTCGAAATAATGGATCGTGAGGTTAAAAGACTTAAGCAAAACAAGATACCAATTGTTAAGGTTCGATGGAATGCTCGTAGAGGACCTGAGTTCACCTGGGAACGAGAAGATCAGATGAAGAAGAAATACCCGCATTTATTTCCAGAAGATACGTCAACACCTCCAACTGCTTAAAATTTCGGGACGAAATTTATTTAACGGGTAGGTACTGTAGTGACCCGAACTTTTCCATGTTTATATATATATTAAATGAAATTGTTATTTACATGAATTAAGTGTTTCCAACATGTTAAGCAATCAAACTTGTTAATACTTGATTAATTGAAATACGTTTCATATAGACAATTGACCACCCAAGTTGACCGGTGATTCACGAACGTTAAAACTTGTAAAAACTATACGATGACATATATATGGTTATATATATAGTTAACATGATTTTATTATAAGTATGTATCTCATTAGGTATTTTAACAATGAGTTATATACATAAAAATGAGACTATTAATTTAAGAAACTCGAAAACGATATATATAACGATTATCGTTATAACAACGTCTTACTAGGTACATATGAATCATATTAAGATATTGATACACTTGGTTAATTATGTTAAATGATAAGTAAATATATTATTAAGTGTATTAACAATGAAATACATATGTAAAAATAAGACTACTAACTTAATGATTTCGAAACGAGACATATATGTAATGATTATCGTTATAACGACATTTAACTGTATATACATCATACTAAGATATATTATATATCATAATATCATGATAATATAATAATTTAACATCTCATTTGTTATAATAAACAATGGGTTAACAACATTCAACAAGATCGTTAACCTAAAGGTTTCAAAACAACATTTACATGTAACGACTAACGATGACTTAACGACTCAGTTAAAATGTATATACATGTAGTGTTTTAATATGTATTCATACACTTTTGAAAGACTTCAAGACACTTAGCAAAATACTTCTACTTAACAAAAATGCTTACAATTACATCCTCGTTCAGTTTCATCAACAATTCTACTCGTATGCACCCGTATTCGTACTCGTACAATACACAGCTTTTAGATGTATGTACTATTGGTATATACACTCCAATGATCAGATCTTAGCAGCCCATGTGAGTCACCTAACACATGTGGGAACCATCATTTGGCAACTAGCATGAAATATCTCATAAAATTACAAAAATATGAGTAATCATTCATGACTTATTTACATGAAAACAAAATTACATATCCTTTATATCTAATCCATACACCAACGACCAAAAACACCTACAAACACTTTCATTCTTCAATTTTCTTCATATAATTGATCTCTCTCAAGTTCTATCTTCAAGTTCTAAGTGTTCTTCATAAATTCCAAAAGTTCTAGTTTCATAAAATCAAGAATACTTCCAAGATTGCAAGTTTACTTCCAAGTTTTCTAAATCCATTCCAAGTAATCATCCAAGATCAAGAAATCTTTGTTTCTTACAGTAGTTTATCATTCTAATACAAGGTAATAATCATATTCAAACTTTGGTTCAATTTCTATAACTATAACAATCTTATTTCAAGTGATGATCTTACTTGAACTTGTTTTCGTGTCATGATTCTGCTTCAAGAACTTCGAGCCATCCAAGGATCCGTTGAAGCTAGATCCATTTTTCTCTTTTCCAGTAGGTTTATCCAAGGAACTTGAGGTAGTAATGATGTTCATAACATCATTCGATTCATACATAAAAAGCTGTCTTATTCAACGTTATAAACTTGTAATCACTAGAACATAGTTTAGTTAATTCTAAACTTGTTCGTAAATAAAGTTAATCCTTCTAACTAGACTTTTAAAATCAACTAAACACATGTTCTATATCTATATGATATGCTAACTTAATGATTTAAAACCCGGAAACACGATAAACACCATAAAACTGGATATACGCCGTCGTAGTAAAACCGGGGGCTGTTTTGGTTGGGATAATTAAAAGCTAAGAAGAACTTTGATTTAAAAGCTATACTTCTGGAAAAATGATTTTTCTTATGAACATGAAACTATATCCAAAAATCATGGTTAAACTCAAAGTGAAAGTATGTTTTTCAAAATGGTCATCAAGATGTCGTTCTTTCGACGGAAATGACTACCTCTTTCAAAAGAGACTTGTAACTTGTATTTCTGACTATAAACTTATACTTTTTCTATTTATATTCATAAAGTTAAGTTCAATACGAAACCGTGGCCACTGGAATCACTCAAAACGGATTAGAAACGAAGAAATGGCGAGTAAAACAAGATTGATAAAAACTACTCATTTTACCTACGTGAAAGTTAGTAATAAATCTATTCCATCCATAACCTAATCAACTTATATTGTATATTATGTAATCTTGAGATACCATAGACACGTATACAATGTTTCGACCTATCATGTCGACCCATCTATATATATTGCGGAACAACCATAGACACTCTATATGTGAATGTTGGAGTTAGCTATACAGGGTTGAGGTTGATTCTAAAATATATATATATATATATATATATATATATATATATATATATATATATATATATATATATATATATATATATATATATAGTTTGAGTTGTGATCAATACTGAGATACGTATACACTGGGTCGTGGATTGATTCAAGATAATATTTATCGATTTATTTCTGTACATCTAACTGTGGACAACTAGTTGTAGGTTACTAACGAGGACAGCTGACTTAATAAACTTAAAATATCAAAATGTATTAAAAGTTTTGTAAATACATTTTGAACATACTTTGATATATATGTATATATTGTTATAGGTTTGTGAATCAACCAGTGGCCAAGTCTTACTTCCCGACGAAGTAAAAATCTGTGAAAGTGAGTTATAGTCCCACTTTTAAAATCTAATATTTTTGGGATGAGAATACATGCAGGTTTTATAAATGATTTACAAAATAGACACAAGTACGTGAAACTACATTCTATGGTTGAATTATCGAAATCGAATATGCCCCTTTTTATTAAGTCTGGTAATCTAAGAATTAGGGAACAGACACCCTAATTGACGCGAATCCTAAAGATAGATCTATTGGGCCTAACAAACCCCATCCAAAGTACCGGATGCTTTAGTACTTCGAAATTTATATCATATCCGAAGGGTGTCCCGGAATGATGGGGATATTCTTATATATGCATCTTGTTAATGTCGATTACCAGGTGTTCACCATATGAATGATTTTTATCTCTATGTATGGGATGTGTATTGAAATATGAAATCTTGTGGTCTATTGTTACGATTTGATATATATAGGTTAAACCTATAACTCACCAACATTTTTGTTGACGTTTAAAGCATGTTTATTCTCAGGTGAATACTAAGAGCTTCCGCTGTTGCATACTAAAATAAGGACAAGATTTGGAGTCCATGTTTGTATGATATTGTGTAAAAACTGCATTCAAGAAACTAATTTCGATGTAACATATTTGTATTGTAAACCATTATGTAATGGTCATGTGTAAACAGGATATTTTAGATTATCATTATTTGATAATCTACGTAAAGCTTTTTAAACCTTTATTTATGAAATAAAGGTTATGGTTTGTTTTAAAAATGAATGCAGTCTTTGAAAAACGTCTCATATAGAGGTCAAAACCTCGCAACGAAATCAATTAATATGGAACGTTTTTAATCAATAAGAACGGGACATTTCAGTTGGTATCCGAGCGTTTGTCTTAGAGAACCCGAATTTTGCATTAGTGTGTCTTATCAAGTTTGTTAGGATGCATTAGTGAGTCTGGACGTCGACCGTGTTTAATTGAAAAAAAAAAAAGATTGCTTAACAAATTTTGTTGGAAACTATATATTTTTAACATGTGAATATTATGTGATATATTAATCTCTTAACGTGTTTGATATTATGTGATAGATGTCTACCTCTAGAACAAGTCCCATTGACTCACCTAATAATAATGAAGAGTCAAATGTAAATTGGAATGATTCGTGGACTGATTCACAAGTTCCCGAAGAGGAACCGGAAGAAGAGTCAGAACCGGAAGAAGAATCAGAACCGGAAGAAGAATCGGAACCGGAAGAAGAACCAGTGGGGGAAATAATAAAACGGTTAAGTAGAAGAAAATCCTCAACCAACCGACCAAAGTTAATTATGGTCAACGATGTTTCTGCCAAGGAAGCAAAATATTGGGAGGATTACCAATTCTCCGATGAATCGGATCCCGACGAGGATTCCGATGATGTTATAGAAATTACCCCAACTGAATTTAAAAAGGCAAAAGAGAACAATAAGGGAAAGGGCATAAAAATAGAGAAATCTGATTCCAACCCCGATGAACTTTATATGTATCGTCAACATCCGTATTTCTTAAGTTGTAACAATAACCCGGGAACCTCTAAACCACCAGGTTTTTCTAGACCAATGTGAAAAACGACGGCTCGTATTAGGGGAACATCATATATCCCTAAAAACTTAGCAAAAAGAACCAAGTTCGAAAAAGAAGAAACGAGTGAGTCAGAATAAGATAGTTGTATTTGTGTGGTGTAATATATGTAATATAGTGTGCTTATGCTTTACGATATATGTAAAAATTGCTTGTATTAATAAGTATCTTTTATGAATCTAACTCTTGTCTATTTTACAGTATAAAAACACAAAATGGATAGACAACCCAATATTTTAGAAGACTTACCCGGAGACATGATTGATGAAATCTTGTCTAGAGTCGGTCAGAATTCCTCGGCACAACTATTTATGGAAAAATTAGTTTGTAAGACATTCGAAGAACATTCCAAGAATGCCTTGGTTTATAAAAGGCTTTCGTTTAAAAGATGGGGGATATCACATTGGGAAACCCATAAGTTACGATGTGTTTACTTTGACGCATATATTGCGGGGAACCCAAATGCTATTTTACGCAACGGGTTAAGAAATTATTTTGACTCAATGTATCCGAATATAGGACTTCATGATTTAGAAAAACTGGCTAACATGCAACATAAAGAAGCATGTTATGCTTATGGGTTAGTAATGTTCGCTTCTCACCAAAGTGAGAAAAAGAACATCGGGCTACAATTATTAAACAAAACGTTCCCACAAGTGACGGAGTCGGTAATTGGGGTAAGAAATGAGGTTTTTAGATTATTACGAGACTGTTGGTCATTACGTAACCTTCGCCCTTTTGACGACGTTACAACACGTTGTCATACTATCGGTCACAACGGTTACGTTCCGCAAGACCAAGGATGGGAAGTGGTATTAGTAAAACCAGAATGTATGACTTGTTTCTGGACGTATGAATTACGTGTCTTTGTTGCCTTTACTGAACGCCTTATTTATTAACTAGAATTATCTTCGCAACTACTTTGTATCAAAGTTTTATGTGCTATATTTCATGCTATATGTAAAATAGCGGTATTGTAAGTTTGCAAGTTATTGTATAAAGTTTTGAATATGACATATTTTTTTTTGTTGTGATTAGTTTTTCATATAGAATTGTAGTAGTTGAAATGGTATGTTAGCTACTAAGTATGAACTTAACGGGTAGGTACTACCCGAATTAAAGAGTATAAAACGCTAATATGAAGAAAGAGCTTTTATAAATAAGTTCATATTACGCTACGAAATACTATTGACTACTCTTGATATTCTATATGATTAACTCGTTTCATTTGACTATTTTGAAGGAAATGGCACCGACTACTCGACACACCTTGAATATGAGTGAAGAGAAATTTCGTGCCTTTCTTGCTTCAAACATAGCTGCAGTATAGGCCACGCTACATACCAACAATAACCTTGGATCTAGCAGTACAGGAAATCGTGTAGGATGCACCTACAAAGAATTCACTGCCTGCAAACCTTTAGAATTTGATGGAACCGAAGGACCGATCGGATTGAAACGGTGGACCGAGAAGGTCGAATCGGTGTTTGCCATAAGTAAGTGTACTAAAGAAGACAAAGTGAAGTACGCTACGCATACCTTCACAGGTACTGCGTTAACATGGTGGAATACCTATCTAGAACAAGTGGGACAAGATGATGCTTACGCACTACCGTGGTCAGCATTCAAGCACTTGATGAACGAGAAGTACCGTCCCTGAACCGAGGTCAATAAGCTCAAGACAGAACTTAGAGGGTTACGAACCCAAGGATTTGATATTACCACGTACGAAAGATGATTCACAGAATTGTGCCTATTGTGCCCGGGAGCGTTCGAAGATGAGGAAGAGAAGATCGACGTGTTTGTGAAAGGATTACCGGAAAGAATCCAAGAAGATATAAGTTCACACGAGCCCGCCTCCATACAACAGGCATGTAGAATGGCTCACAAACTAGTGAACCAGATTGAGGAAAGAATTAAAGAACAGACGGCTGAAGAGGCCAATGTGAAGCAAGTCAAAAGAAAGTGGGAGGAAAACGGTGATAAGAATCACCAATACAACAAAAACAGCAATTACAATAATAATCGCAACAATTATCCCAACAATCGCAACATCAATCGCAACTACAACAAACGGCCCAACAACAACAACAACAACAACAACAACAACAACAACAACAACAACAACAACAACAACAACAACAACAACAACAACAACAACAACAACAACAACAACAACAACAACAACAACAACAACAACAACAACAACAACAACAACAACAACAACAACAACAACAGCAACTACAACAATCGTCCCAACAACAATAACAATCGCAACAACAACAACAATCAGAAGCAGCTATGCCAAAGGTGTGAAAAGTATCACTCGGGGTTCTGCACCAAATTTTGCAACAAGTGTAAAAGAAATGGTCATAGCGTGGCGAAGTGTGAGGTCTACGGACCAGGGGTTAACAGAACGAAAGGAACAAATGGTGTCAGAACGAGTAATGGCGGAGCAAGTAGTGTCGGAGCAAGTTATGCCAATGTAGTTTGTTATAAATGTGGAAAACCGGGCCACATTATTAGAAATTGCCCGAACCAGGAGAACACGAATGGACAAGGCCGCGGAAGAGTTTCCAATATTAATGCGGCAGAGGCACAGGAAGACCCGGAGCTTGTTACGGGTACGTTTCTTATTGATAATAAATTTGCTTACGTTTTATTTGATTCGGGTGCGGATAGAAGCTATATGAGTAGAGATTTTTGTGCTAAATTAAGTTGTCCATTGACGCCGATGGATAGTAAATTTTTACTCGAATTAGCAAATGCTAAATTAATTTCAGCAGATAATATATGTCACAATCGAGAAATTAAACTGGTTAGCGAAACATTTAAGATTGACTTGATACCAGTAGAGTTAGGGAGTTTTGATGTGACAATCGGTATGGACTGGTTGAAAGAAGTGAAAGCAGAGATCGTTTGTTACCAAAATGCAATTCGCATTATACGAGAAAAAGGAAAACCCTTAATGGTGTACGGAGAAAAGGGAAACACGAAGCTACATCTTATTAGTAATTTGAAGGCACAAAAACTAATAAGAAAAGGTTTCTATGCTGTTCTAGCACACGTCGAGAAAGTACAAACTGAAGAAAAGAGCATCAATGATGTTCCCGTCGCAAAAGAATTTCCCGATGTATTTCCAAAAGAATTACCGGGATTACCCCCACATCGATCCGTTGAATTTCAAATAGATCTTGTACCAGGAGCTGCACCAATAGCTCGTACTCCTTACAGACTCACACCCAGCGAGATGAAAGAACTGCAAAGCCAATTACAAGAACTTTTAGAGCGTGATTTCATTCAACCAAGCACATCATCGTGGGGAGCTCCTGTTTTGTTTGTCAAGAAGAAAGATGGTACATTCAGGTTGTGTATCGACTACCGAGAGTTGAACAAACTTACCATCAAGAACCGCTACCCACTACCGAGAATCGACGACTTATTTAATCAACTACAAGGCTCGTCTGTTTATTCAAAGATTGACTTACGTTCCGGGTATCATCAAATGCGGGTGAAAGAAGATGATATTCCAAAGACTGCTTTCAGAACACGTTACGGTCATTACGAGTTTATGGTCATGCCGTTTGGTTTAACTAATGCACCAGCTGTGTTCATGGACCTTATGAACCGAGTGTGTGGACCATACCTTGACAAGTTTGTCATTGTTTTCATTGATGACATACTTATTTACTCAAAGAATGACCAAGAACACGGTGAATATTTGAGAAAGGTGTTAGAAGTATTGAGGAAGGAAGAATTGTACGCTAAATTTTCAAAGTGTGCATTTTGGTTGGAAGAAGTTCAATTCCTCGTTCACATAGTGAACAAAAAAGGTATTAAGGTGGATCCGGCAAAGATAGAAACTGTTGAAAAGTGGAAAACCCAGAAAACTCTGAAACACATACGCCAGTTTTTAGGACTAGCTGGTTACTACAGAAGGTTCATCCAAGACTTTTCCTGAATAGCAAAACCTTTGACTGCATTAACGCATAAAGGGAAGAAATTTGAATGGAAGAATGAACAAGAGAAAGCGTTTCAGTTATTGAAGAAAAAGCTAACTACGGCACCTATATTGTCATTGCCTGAAGAGAATGATGATTTTGTGATTTATTGTAACGCATCAAAGAAAGGTCTCGGTTGTGTATTAATGCAACGAATGAAGGTGATTGCTTATGCGTCTAGACAATTGAAGATTCACGAGCAAAATTATACGACGCATGATTTGGAATTAGGCGCGGTTGTTTTTGCATTAAAGACTTGGAGGCACTACTTATATGGGGTCAAAATTATATACCGACCACAAAAGTCTTCAACACATATTTAATCAGAAACAACTGAATATGAGGCAGCGTAGGTGGATTGAATTGTTGAATGATTATGACTTTGAGATTCGTTACCACCCGAGGAAGGCAAATGTGGTAGCCGACGCCTTGAGCAGGAAGGACAGAGAACCCATTCGAGTAAAATCTATGAATATAATGATTCACAATAACCTTACTACTCAAATAAAGGAGGCGCAACAAGGAGTTTTAAAAGAGGGAAATTTAAAGGATGAAATACCCAAAGGATCGGAGAAGCATCTTAATATTCGGGAAGACGGAACCCGGTATAGGGCTGAAAGGATTTTGGTACCAAAATTTGGAGATATGAGAGAAATGGTACTTAGAGGAGCTCATAAAACCAGATACTCAATACATCCTGGAACGGGGAAGATGTACAAGGATCTCAAGAAACATTTTTGGTGGCTGGGTATGAAAGCCAATGTTGCTAAATACGTAGGAGAATGTTTGACGTGTTCTAAGGTTAAAGCTGAGCATCAGAAACCATCAGGTCTACTTCAACAATCCGAAATCCCGGAATGGAAATGGGAAAACATTACCATGGATTTCATCACTAAATTGCCAAGGACTGCAAGTGGTTTTCATACTATTTGGGTAATAGTTGATCATCTCACCAAATCAGTACACTTCCTGCCAAATAAGAGAAGATGACAAGATGGAGAAGTTAGCACGACTGTATTTGAAGGAAGTCATCTCCAGACATGGAATACCAATCTCTATTATCTCTGATAGGGATGGCAGATTTATTTCAAGATTCTGGCAGACATTACAGCAAGGATTAGGAACTCGTCTAGACATGAGTACTGCCTATCATCCTCAAACTGATGGGCAGAGCGAAAGGAAGATACAAATGCTTGAAGACATGCTACGAGCATGTGTTATTGATTTCGGAAACAGTTGGGATCGACATCTACCGTTAGCAGAATTTTCCTACTACAACAGCTACCATTCAAGCATTGAGATGGCGCCGTTTGAAGCACTTTATGGTAGAAAGTGCAGGTCTCCGATTTGTTGGAGTGAAGTGGGGGATAGACAGATTACGGGTCCGGAGATAATACAAGAAACTACCGAGAAGATCATCCAAATTCAACAACGGTTGAAAACCGCCCAAAGTCGACAAAAGAGCTACGCTGACATTAAAAGAAAAGATATAGAATCTGAAATTGGAGAGATGGTCATGCTTAAAGTTGCACCTTGGAAAGGCGTTGTTCGATTTGGTAAATGAGGGAAATTAAATCCAAGGTATATTGGACCATTCAAGATTATTGATCGTGTCGGACCAGTAGCTTACCGACTTGAGTTACCTCAACAACTCGCGGCTGTACATAACACTTTCCACATCTCGAATTTGAAGAAATGTTTTGCTAAAGAAGATCTCACTATTCTGTTAGATGAAATCCAAATCAACGAAAAACTTCAATTTATCGAAGAACCCGTCGAAATAATGGATCGTGAGGTTAAAAGACTTAAGCAAAACAAGATACCAATTGTTAAGGTTCGATGGAATGCTCGTAGAGGACCTGAGTTCACCTGGGAACGAGAAGATCATATGAAGAAGAAATACCCGCATTTATTTCCAGAAGATACGTCAACACCTCCAACTGCTTAAAATTTCGGGACGAAATTTATTTAACGGGTAGGTACTGTAGTGACCCGAACTTTTCCATGTTTATATATATATTAAATGAAATTGTTATTTACATGATTAAGTGTTTCCAACATGTTAAGCAATCAAACTTGTTAAGACTTGATTAATTGAAATACGTTTCATATAGACAATTGACCACCCAAGTTGACCGGTGATTCACGAACGTTAAAACTTGTAAAAACTATACGATGACATATATATGGTTATATATATAGTTAACATGATTTTATTATAAGTATGTATCTCATTAGGTATTTTAACAATGAGTTATATACATAAAAATGAGACTATTAATTTAAGAAACTCGAAAACGATATATATAACGATTATCGTTATAACAACGTCTTACTAGGTACATATGAATCATATTAAGATATTGATACACTTGGTTAATTATGTTAAATGATAAGTAAATATATTATTAAGTGTATTAACAATGAAATACATATGTAAAAATAAGACTACTAACTTAATGATTTCGAAACGAGACATATATGTAATGATTATCGTTGTAACGACATTTAACTGTAAATACATCATACTAAGATATATTATATATCATAATATCATGATAATATAATAATTTAACATCTCATTTGTTATAATAAACAATGGGTTAACAACATTCAACAAGATCGTTAACCTAAAGGTTTCAAAACAACATTTACATGTAACGACTAACGATGACTTAACGACTCAGTTAAAATGTATATACATGTAGTGTTTTAATATGTATTCATACACTTTTGAAAGACTTCAAGACACTTAGCAAAATACTTCTACTTAACAAAAATGCTTACAATTACATCCTCGTTCAGTTTCATCAACAATTCTACTCGTATGCACCCGTATTCGTACTCGTACAATACACAGCTTTTAGATGTATGTACTATTGGTATATACACTCCAATGATCAGCTCTTAGCAGCCCATGTGAGTCACCTAACACATTTGGGAACCATCATTTGGCAACTAGCATGAAATATCTCATAAAATTACAAAAATATGAGTAATCATTCATGACTTATTTACATGAAAACAAAATTACATATCCTTTATATCTAATCCATACACCAACGACCAAAAACACCTACAAACACTTTCATTCTTCAATTTTCTTCATCTAATTGATCTTTCTCAAGTTCTATCTTCAAGTTCTAAGTGTTCTTCATAAATTCCAAAAGTTCTAGTTTCATAAAATCAAGAATTCTTCCAAGATTGCAAGTTTACTTCCAAGTTTTCTAAATCCATTCCAAGTAATCATCCAAGATTAAGAAATCTTTGTTTCTTACAGTAGGTTATCATTCTAATACAAGGTAATAATCATATTCAAACTTTGGTTCAATTTTTATAACTATAACAATCTTATTTCAAGTGATGATCTTACTTGAACTTGTTTTCGTGTCATGATTCTGCTTCAAGAACTTCGAGCCATCCAAGGATCCGTTGAAGCTAGATTCATTTTTCTATTTTCCAGTAGGTTTATCCAAGGAACTTGAGGTAGTAATGATGTTCATAACATCATTCGATTCATACATAAAAAGCTGTCGTATTCAACGTTATAAACTTGTAATCACTAGAACATAGTTTAGTTAATTCTAAACTTGTTCGCAAATAAAGTTAATCCTTCTAACTAGACTTTTAAAATCCACTAAATACATGTTCTATATCTATATGATATGCTAAATTAATTATTTAAAACCCGGAAACACGATAAACACCATAAAACTGGATATACGCCGTCGTAGTAAAACCGGGGGCTGTTTTGGTTGGGATAATTAAAAGCTAAGAAGAACTTTGATTTAAAAGCTATACTTCTGGAAAAATTATTTTTCTTATGAACATGAAACTATATCCAAAAATCATGGTTAAACTCAAAGTGAAAGTATGTTTTTCAAAATGGTCATCAAGATGTCGTTCTTTCGACGGAAATGACTACCTCTTTCAAAAACGACTTGTAACTTGTATTTCCGACTATAAACTTATACTTTTTCTATTTAGATTCATAAATTTAAGTTCAATACGAAACCGTGGCCACTGGAATCACTCAAAACGGATTAGAAACGAAGAAATGGCGAGTAAAACAAGATTGATAAAAACTACTCATTTTACCTACGTGAAAGTTAGTAATAAATCTATTCCAACCATAACCTAATCAACTTATATTGTATATTATGTAATCTTGAGATACCATAGACACGTATACAATGTTTCAACCTATCATGTCGACCCATCTATATATATATATATATATATATTGCGGAACAACCATAGACACTCTATATGTGAATGTTGGAGTTAGCTATACAGGGTTGAGGTTGATTCTAAAATATATATATATATATATAGTTTGAGTTTTGATCAATACTGAGATACGTATACACTGGGTCGTGGATTGATTCAAGATAATATTTATCGATTTATTTCTGTACATCTAACTGTGGACAACTAGTTGTAGGTTACTAACGAGGACAGCTGACTTAATAATCTTAAAACATCAAAATGTATTAAAAGTTTTGTAAATACATTTTGAACATACTTTGATATATATGTATATATTGTTATAGGTTTGTGAATCAACCAGTGGCCAAGTCTTACTTCCCGACGAAGTAAAAATCTGTGAAAGTGTGTTATAGTCCCACTTTTAAAATCTAATATTTTTGGGATGAGAATACATGCAGGTTTTATAAATGATTTACAAAATAGACACAAGTACGTGAAACTACATTCTATGGTTGAATTATCGAAATCGAATATGCCCCTTTTTATTAAGTCTGTTAATCTAAGAATTAGGGAACAGACACCCTAATTGACGCGAATCCTAAAGATAGATCTATTGGGCCTAACAAACCCCATCCAAAGTACCGGATGCTTTAGTACTTCGAAATTTATATCATATCTGAAGGGTGTCCCGGAATGATGGGGATATTCTTATATATGCATCTTGTTAATGTCGATTACCAGGTGTTCACCATATGAATGATTTTTATCTCTATGTATGGGATGTGTATTGAAATATGAAATCTTGTGGTCTATTGTTACGATTTGATATATTTATATAGGTTAAACCTATAACTCACCAACATTTTTGTTGACGTTTAAAGCATGTTTATTCTCAGGTGAATACTAAGAGCTTCCGTTGTTGCATACTAAAATAAGGACAAGATTTGGAGTCCATGTTTGTATGATATTGTGTAAAAACTGCATTCAAGAAACTGATTTCGATGTAACATATTTGTATTGTAAACTATTATGTAATGGTCGTGTGTAAACAGGATATTTTAGATTATCATTATTTGATAATCTACGTAAAGCTTTTTAAACCTTTATTTATGAAATAAAGGTTATAGTTTGTTTTAAAAATGAATGCAGTCTTTGAAAAACGTCTCATATAGAGGTCAAAACCTCGCAACGAAATCAATTAATATGGAACATTTTTAATCAATAAGAACGGGACATTTCAGGTTACTTATTTGGCCGAATTTCATGGCTCCCAAAATGGGTTTTGGGTTGTTCCATGTTGTTCATATTTGGTTGTATGATAATGTTTACAATCTAAGCCTTGACCTTGTGTTTGGTTGGATGTTTGGTTGATTTATTATTCATTCATTTGGCTTGTAATAATATTTATTCAATTGATTTGTAATAATATTATTTTAGTTATGTAATTTATTTTATATTTGGCATGTAAAATAGATTAGGTTGTAATTTCATTTTTTAGACAAAATGTATTAGGATATATTTTGTAAAAAAGATGAAGATACAAGATAAAGACTTGGAAAAACACAATAAGAAGCATTTGGATGCAAGATTAAGTGGGAGATTTAAAATCTCCTACTTTGTGTTATAACCCCTTAACCGGTGGCATTTGTTTTCGGCTAAACAAATATCTACCAAATTGACTTGATTGTGAACATATTTGTTTTGCATGCATGGTTGTTTATTGTGTTTGTATGTTTGGTTGCTACAAGTAAATCACAAGTTAACAACAAGCAAAATGACAATTTAATTGGTTAAATTAGACATTATTAACGACATGCGAAACGATAATTTAATTGGTTAAATCAAAAGTGGCAAAAGTACATTAATAAATGGTTATTAAGAACGCTAAATGGATTATAATAATTGGTTATTAAAACATATATAAAATGGTTTATTTTCAAAGTAATAAAATTGGCTTTATTACATAATATGAAAAATGGATTTTCACATGAACCACACACTAAATGCATGTTAGTGTATGGTACAATTGTTTTCTTAAACTATAAATTATGAAAACTTAAAATCCCTTATTAACAAGGTAAACAAGTTAAACGTCATCCTTATTGTGTGACACTTAGGCATATTAGGGAACTCATGATGGGATAAAGGTCACCTAACCATTATGAGCAAACTAATATGATTAAGGTAAATTTCGTACACTTGTGGGATAAAGGTCACATAACCACTTGTATGTTGAATTTACACATTTACACAAGTAGGACGACTTGATTTGGAAATCATGAACTTAGGGTCACCGAAGCATGAGGAACAAATAGGCGTTGATGGGATAAATATGCCATGCAAAAGGATTGCATGATCCCATAACTTAGAAGTTGCAAAAGGATTGCAATTGTCATAAAATGACTACCTAGCTAAATCAAATGACGCGATAAAGGTCACCTAACCGAAATTTGGTTTACCGTTGGATTCTAAAATTTAATAAATATCAATTGGATTTAAAGGGTATTGATTGTTAAATTAAAATTGATACTTAAACAACTTTGTTAAATTTTGTAGATGGCCGCCAATAACAACAACATTCCAAACGCACCAATCAACTTTAACAACCTATCGTTGAGGTCAATCCTCGAAAAGTAAAAACTCAACCATACGAACTTCATGGATTGGTTTCGCAATCTAAGAATTGTCCTCAAACTTGAGGATAGGGCTTATGTATTGGAAGACCCCATTCCCAATCAACCTGACGAGGATGATACGGAAGGCATGGCTTATTGGGATAAGTATTGCACCGATTCGGTGCAAGTTGCTTTCCTCATGCTTGGGACTATGATACCCAAACTCCAAAAGGACTTCGAGCATCATAGTGCATATGACATGATCACATAGTTGAAGGAGATGTTCCTTCAATAAGCTCGTGTCGAGCGCTTTGAAACGGTCCGAGCGCTTCATGCATGTCAGATGGACGACTCCCAATCCGTTTCATCTTATGTCCTTAAGATGAAAAGCCTAATTGATTGAGCGAACTGTCTAAATTGCAACGTATCTAATGAATTAGCCACGGACCTTATCCTTAACTCATTGTCAAAGATGTTTGACACATTCGTGTTGAATTATAACATGAATGGTTGGGATAAAAACATTGGCGAATTACATGCCAAGCTTAAGACGGCCGAAGTAAGCATGGGTAAAAGGGCTTCACCCGTGTTTATGATCAATGAAGGCGAGTCCAAAAACAATAACACTTCTAAGCCAAAGGCGGCTAAAAGGAAAAGACCCACCTACCAAGGCAAGGGCAAGAGAAAGGGGAAGATGGTTACCCCAACCAACAATAACAAGAAGCAAAAGGTTGCAGGTAAAGCTAACCCCAAGGAAGATCCGTGCTTTGTTTGCGGTGAAATGGGTCACTGGAAACGCAACTGCCCGGTCTACCTAAAGGAGGTGAAAGAAAAGAGGGATGCATGGCAAACCTCAGGTAATGTATATATGGTATATATTGAGCTTAGTATTACTTCTTCTAATACATAGGTATTAGACACAGGATGTGGAACTCACATTTTCAATTCTATGCAAGTGTTCAAAAGAAGTAAACAAGAAGCGGGAACATCAAGTCTCTTCATGGGAAATGGAGCTAAGGTGCACGTAGTAGCTCAAGGAGACTTTATTTTGAAGCTTCCAAGTGGTATGGAGCTTATTTTGAAAGATGTTTTGTATGCACCCGATTTATCTCGAAACATTATTTCTGTATCCCGTTTGAAACAATGTGGTTTTAATCTTAATTTCATTAATGATGATATCCATGTTTCTTTAGATAATGTGTTCTATTTCAAGGCTTCGCCTTTGAATGGTATTTATGAATTGGTTCATGATGACACATCATATAATAGCTCAATATACCATGCAAACACCAAGAAACTCAAAAGGGATTTGAGTGATTCCTACTTATGGCATTGTCGCCTTGGTCACATAAACAAGAATTGAATGCATACACTTCAAAAGAATGGACTTTTGAAAACAAATGAACTAGACTCATTTGATGTATGTGAATCTTGTTTACAAGGCAAAATGACTAAAGCACCTTTCAAAGGGACTTATGAAAGGGCTAAAGACTTATTGGGATTAATAAATTCGGATGTGTGTGGACCCTTTAAGCCCATGACTAGGAATGGTGAAAGATACTTCGTTACTTTCATTGATGACTTCAGTCGTTTATGAATATGTCTACTTATTAAGACACAAGGACGAAACTTTTGAAGCATTCAAGGAATATCAAAATGAAGTACAAAATAAACTCAATAAGACAATCAAGGTACTTTGTACTGATAGAGGAGGTGAATACCTAAGCGATGCTTTCCAAGATCATCTTAAAGGCTGTGGGATTATCTCGCAACTTACTCCTCCTGGAACACCCCAACTTAATGGAGTATCCGAAAGGAGGAACCGAATCCTAATGGATATGGTTCAATCCATGATGGCAAGAAGCTTGTTACCTCTATCATTTTGGGGTTATTGTCTATGCTCCGCGGCTCGTATTTTAAATATGGCCCCAACCAAGAAAGTGGAACGAACACCTCATGAGATATGGTTTAGAAAACCTCCATCTCTATCATACTTAAAGGTATGGGGATGTGAAGCTTATCCTAAGCGTTACGTCCCTAATAAGTTGAATGCTCGATCCATGAAGTGAACTTCATAGGATATCCCAAGGATGATATGGGATACTATTTCTACGACCCAACCGAGCAAAATGTATTTGTTTCTCGAAAGACTGAATTCCTTGAAACTAATTTCCTAATGGAAGGTAATAGTGAAAGGAAGATAGATCTTGAAGAGGTTCAAGATCAAGTAGATGATACACAATTGGTTGACACTAGCACTCAACATGAAAATGTTGAGAATGATCAAATGGATTATCAAAGTATACAAGATGTTCACAGATCTGGTAGGATTAGTAATCCTCCTGAGAGATATGGGTTTATCATGCATGGTTGCTATGTGGTTGATTTAGATGAACCAACAAACTACCAAGATGCTTTGTCAAGGATTGATAAGGATAAATGGCAGGAAGCCATGAACGCTGAGATGCAATCCATGTATGACAACCAAGTTTGGGAACTTGTTGCACAACCTACTGGCTCAAGGCTAGTTGATTGTAAATGGCTTTTCAAAATGAAAACCGACATACATGGAAACTTGGATACATATAAAGCTAGACTGGTAGCAAAAGGTTTCACTCAAACTCAAGGGGTTGACTATGATGTAACTTTTTTGCCTGTGGCAATGCTAAAGTCTATTAGGATATTACTTGCCATTGCTGCTCATTATGATTATGAAATATGGCAAATGGATGTCAAGACCGCTTTCCTAAATGGACATCTTGAGGAAGATGTCTATATGGTTCAACCTGAAGGTTTTGTTGATCCGAAATGTCCTAAAAAGGTATGCAAGTTAAAGAAGTCAATCTACGGATTGAAACAAGCATCTAGAATGTGGAATCATCATTTTAATGATGAGGCTAAGAAATTTGGCTTCATTAAAAATGGTGATGAAGCTTGTGTATACAAGAAAGCTAGTGGGAGCACTATCATGTTCCTTGTACTATATGTGGATGATATATTGTTATTTGGAAATGATTTTCCGGCAATGCAAAGTGTTAAAACTTGGCTAAGTAAATGCTTCTCCATTAAGGATCTTGGAGAAGCACAATGCGTTTTGGGGATTGGGATCTACAGGGATAGATCTAAGAAACTTATAGGTTTGAATCAAAGTGCATACATTGAAAAGATCTTGAAAAGGTTCAAGATGGAGAACTCTAAGAAAGGTTTGGTACCTATTCAAAGAGGAACGCTTCTCAGTTCATCTCAGTACCCTACCACGAAAGATGAACAGGAGAGAATGAAGAAAGTCCCATATGCGTCTGCCATTGGGTCAATCATGTATGCAATGATATGCACTAGACTGGATGTGTCATGCGCTCTTAGCCTGACAAGTAGATACCAGAATAACCCAGGAAACAGTCATTGGATTGCTGTCAAAAGTATATTGAAATACCTTAGGAAGACTAAGGATATGTTTCTAATATATGGGTCTGGTGAGGAGGAACTCGCTGTAAAAGGTTACGTGGACGCGAGTTTCCAAACTGATCGAGATGATTCTCGATCACAGTCCGGTTATGTCTTCACGTTAAATGGAGGTGCGGTCTCTTGGAAGAGTTCAAAACAGGATGTTGTTGCTTTATCCACTAAAGAGTCAGAGTACATTGTCGCCTCATTGGCAGCTCAGGAAGCTGCATGGATGAAGAAATTCATAGATGACTTAGGAGTAGTCCCTTCAATTCAGGACTTTCTTGAGATCTTTTGTGACAACGAGGGTGCGATTGCTCAAATCAAGGAACCTCGTGCTCACCAAAAGACCCGTCACATTGAGCGGAGATTCAACTACATAAGGGATGAAGTTGAAAAGGGAAAGATATGTATTCGCAAAGTTCACACAGATCTTAATATAGCGGATCCACTCACGAAGCTCTTACATGGTGCAAAACATCAAGGGCATGTTAGTGCATTAGGGCTTCGATAATCTAGTGATTGGTTGTGATCTGTTTTATGTATTGTAATGAAACGAAGTGGTTCAAACTCATTAATATAATTATGGTGTTAATTTATTAATCTTGAGTCAGGTTCCTATTTTGCATATTTTATCCATGAATAAGTAATTATTCTAAATTTCGTAGTCGATCACATTTGTGGGAACAAGTGTGAGGTTTAGACTATTATGAACTTGGATTGGTATACATTCACGGGATGAATGTGGGGCAAGGTTGCAACCAAGGTTCATAGATATTTGTGGGATACTGATGTTATTACGAGGTGTATACGAAATACTATTATTTTTACTACGAAATACTACAAAATATGATACAAGTTTTAATTCATTTACGGATGGGATATACCTAAACCTTGCTACAACACTTATAGGCAGTGTACCTAATCGTAGAGTAGTGTAGTTTTTAGTAAGTCCGGTTCGTTCCACAGGGAGCTAGCCAAGTTTAACGCTATATTTTTAAACTATATACATATATATATATATATATATATATATATATATATATATATATATATATATATATATATATATATATATATATATATATATATATATATATATATATATATATATATATATATAAGTAGTAGTATTATTATTATTATTATTATAAAGGGGGGTTTTTACCGTTTAATGACCGGTTTGTCGATTTTATGTTTTAAATTGCAATTAAAACCTAATGTAAAATATTAAAAATAAATATAACTTAATTTAAAGCATAAAGTAAATGACGATAATAAAATTGCAATAATTAAAAGTGCGAATAATAAAGTGACAGTAAATAAAAATGCGATGAGATATAAAATAAAGGAATTATGCTTATTTAAACTTTCGTAATCATGATGTTTGACGTATTGATTTTAATTTATTACCATGGGTTAATTGTCCTTTGTCCTGGATTATTTGATACCTATTTGGTTTTTGTCCATAATAGTCCATCGGTCATAATTATAAAATGCTCGTCAAATTAACCTTATTCCCGAAGTCAAATATTCCAACTAATTAGGGATTCGAACTGTAACAAGGTTTTAATACTTTGTTTAATGATTACGCCAGGTTATCGACTACGTGTAATCCAAGGTTTTATAACTTTGTTAACAATTACACCAAGTATCCTTGTATGTAATCCACCCCTGTTTTAATGAGATATGAATATGAATATTAATTTAGCCACTTGATCAGAATGAATAATCAATTACCCAACCCGAATAATTAATTAAATGATCGTAAAAGATGTCGTATAAACATCACTAAATAGGACATACATAATCATTTTAATAATTATTAGATTAAATAATTTGAAGATAGGTTCGACAGATTCTAATGAGTTATCATTCGATTAGACAATACCCCCTATCTATTAATAGTCATAGTCCAATGTCCACAAGTGTCGGTCTTTTGTCCAAACCTTAATTATGGCACAAAATCTAATAACCCTGTCTTAATATTTAGTCCAACATCATGATTACTTCGACTTAAATAAGCATAATAATAACTTAGTTACGATACATTAATTTAAAAAGGAAGAACATAGCTTACAGTGGTGATTAATCGCATAGCGTTACACGGACAGAGTTCTGACTTTAAAACTCGTAAAACATTCCTTACAATATGCCAATTATTATTAAACTTAATTTAAAATTAAAATTATAATTAAAAATATAATTACGATTACAGAGGAATAAGAAGAAAAAGGTATGTAAAATTCGTCCAAAAACTGCTCGATTTATAGACTTGGCCATGATTTTCCCTCCATGCGATCGCATGGATTTTAGGAATCCTGGCCATACGATTGCATGGCCAGCTGGATCCAGCCCAATCACTTTGTTTTCTAGTTTTGCCGACGTTTTATTATATAATATAATATATATATAATTTTAAGAATTATTTATATATTATATTATATTTATGTGCATAGTTGACTTGTAATTTTAGCTCCGTTGCATCGCGCGTTGAGAGTTGGTTCATGTCCCGGTTCTGGATTTTCGAACGTCCTTGCGTACTATTTAATATCTTGTACTTTGCGTTTTGCTACTTGTACTCTTATCATTTTTGGACGTTTCTTATCAATAAATTGAACCACTTGAATTATATCTTGTACATTTGAGCTTTTTGGTCATTTGCGTCTTCAAATCGTCTTTTTCTTCTTTTATCTTCGTAATTATTTATTTAAACGAATATTACATAAAAATTGAACAATTGCAACTAAAAGCTTTATATATTGGAAGGATATTGTGCCTAAATATATGTTCATTTGGAGCACTATCAAATATCCCCACACTTGAACGTTGCTTGTCCTCAAGCAATACAGAACTTAAAATAAAATCACACTTCACTCGAATCACTTTTTTTATTCTCACACTTTATACATCAGTGATTTTGATACGGCGGTATGAACAATGATAGTAACGATGTGGTTTACAGTCTTACATGACTATAAAAATTTAGATCCTTTAAGGAAATTGGATCTTTATGAAAACATTTGATCTTTTGAAAATTCATTCTAGCTTTTACCCTAGATAAGTTTTCCGGAATAACCCTTCACCGGTGTTTACAAAATGTTTTTGTGGGTTTTGTGGGTTTCAGATTTTAAAATTTTAGCTCAAAACTTGCGGTTTTATGTCACCCACTTGCTAACCTTGTATTAGGAAAGCAACACGTCCAGTATACTTGCTCCGTATATTACCTTTCGGTAAAATACCGTCCGGTTATAAAGGAAAGCGTTTAACAAGCAACTGTTAAGGCAATGTCCCGTGACATGCTTTTGATTATGGTCTATATCGTGTCGGATGCAATTACTATCCTTTGTAGGAGCAATAGTAAAGATCACCCTATAGTTTTTCGGTCTGGCACAAGGTCCTGTCTTCGACCATGCTATGCAACCACCGTTCTTACGGTTGACACCCGATTTGGTTCAGGTGACCTAATGAATTTCAGGTGAAATCTTAGGATTTTACGTTCAATGGTAATGAACGCATTGAAAATGGGTTTTCAGAAAACAAATCGGTTTTAATTTGATCAAAATATTTTCTCGTTCAAGCTCGAGTTTAGATATCATTGAATTCCATGAGTTTGTAATTCTCAATCTTTAAAGTCAATCTCAAGGATTGAGTAATATCAGGCTTAAAAGCTGATTTTTAATCTTTAAGGAGATTATCCTTTCTGGGGAGTCTGATTCATTAGTCTTATTAAGCTAATTTGCATGGCACCCTCCCCATTTTACGAGACAGATCCTCTCATGGTTAGGATAAGTCTGACCACTTGGCGACCCTGTTTGATGCTGAGGTCCGTGGATTTCCAGCTAATTTTCGAGAAAACTTTTCATGATTTTTCGTAGACTCTACAACTGGTCTGGACGACAACTTCCTGACCTAAATCAAGAAGCGCGTGTCTTTTTCGGAAGACTTTACTTCCTTTTAATGATGGAATTGATTCATCGTGTAGATCCATCTTTCTTTCAAATATATTACAGTAAATCGGGTAAAACTGATTAGTTTAGTCCCAAGCAAAAGTACCTGCAATAATCTTGTACAAAAATATGTGATATATGTTTTAAATAACTTGGTAAATTCTTCCCACACTTAGCTTTTATTTATTTTTTTTCTTTGCCTTTTTATTCTCCTCTATTCCATTTTAAATGAATTCTAACGTTTTGGGCTGTTTCTCCATTTATGTTCTCTCCGAGGTAACAATAATTTTGGCATTAACACCTAGTTTTATCGTTCATAAATATATATAAATATGATTTTGAATTCATTTAGTTGAAAATTTTGCAAATTTTCATAAAATTTGGCAATTAAACTAAGTGTAAACCCGAGAGAATTTATAACCCTTCCCCACACTTGAGATCATGCAATGCCCTCATTTGCATGAAATCAGACTATAATTATAAATTCATGAGGGTGATTAGTGTAGAAAAGTGATTAAAAATACCGAGTTTGCAAACATATTATTTTATATCACATTTGATATTTTGCGTCTTGTCGTCAAAATTAGTAGCTTTTGCTGAACTTAATGTTAGTCTTTAAAAGTGCGCTGTTTTACCCTGTTTTGTACATAAGATAAACTACAAACATATATATATATATATATATATATATATATATATATATATATATATATATATATACACACACACATATATATATATATATATATGTATGTATATATATATATATATATATATATATATATATATGTATGTATATATATATATACATATACATATATATATATATATATATATATACATATATATATATATATATATATATATATATAAATATACATATATACATATATATATATATACATATATATATATATATACATAAATATATATATACATACATATATATATATATATATATATATATATATATATATATATATATATATATTTTATAAAACCTTTATTTATTAAAACAATTTAAATGAATAATTTTTTAAAATTTTGTTTCCTTTTACTTTAGGTAGTTTCGGTATGTTTACCTAGTCCGTCCCTCGACAAAATTTAAAATTTGTCGTTTTTAAAGCGATTGTTTTAAAAGCAAAGATTTTTTTGGGTTTTTTGATTTTTTTGATATACTTTAGATCAATAAAATTAAAAATAATGATAACAAAATTTTTCGCCCCGCCCTCGGGTAAAGCAATTTCGGTTCCATGACCTAGTCTTCAACTTACGATGAATTTTAGAAATCATTTTTAAACATAATGAAATAAAGTAAATTATGTTTTTAAATTCACACAAAACTTAAATTTAAAAATTCATATTAATTTCATACAAAACCTACAAAAATAAATTCAGAATGGGGGGAGAAAACTAGTTCTTTAGTGTCTGCTAGTGGAAAAGACCAATCGGATTCCATTCTCGGAACTACACGAGAACAGAACAACTAACTCTAGACAGCATTTTCTTTTTAGAACATCTGAATCTCCCCACACGTAGCTAGCTGTGGTGTCGAAATTGTGATTAATTTCATTGTCAATTTCTTTTGGACCATAATCAACTTGCATAGCTGTGACTTTTGCTTTAAGTCATTGGTCGGATTCCTGTGTAATATCCACAAATTCAACTAGTTTTGCCTTTTCTTTAGGCGATAGATTGGATACTAACCGGTTACATAACTTAAAGTTCCCCTTGGTTCTAGCATCGCGAATCTGTTTAATAAGTTTCTTCATTGAACTGTTAATAACGGTGTCATTTAATTTCATATCAACAATGGGGTTCTTTGTTATCAGGTCATCATTAGGTGTTACTTCATTTTCCCCACACTTAGGCGTTTTATTATTGTTAAGCACTACCGTTGGAGTTGGTAAAACAACATGGTTCTTACCAATCGTTTTTGTTGGTTCAACGGTTTTGGTTGGTGGAGATTTAGTCTTTCGAATCACAAAGGTGATCGATTTTTCATAATTACTAAGTGTCATTCTACCCTCTCTTACATCAAATAACGCCCCGGTGGATGCTAAGAATGGTCGACCTAAAATTAGAGGAATGTTTGGGTCCTCTTCTATGTCAATGACAATGAATTTGACTAGAAAGGTTAAATTACATACTTGAACGGGTAGGTTGTCTGCAATTTCAACTGGGTGCCTAATGGTTTGATCAAAGAGTCAGACACTCATCTCTGTTGGACTTAACTCACCTACTCCTAATCTATTATATAATGAAAGAGGCATAAGACTCACACTCGCACCTAAATCTGCTAGTGCATCATACATGACACAATCACTAAGTAGACAAGGAACAATAAATTCACCTGGATCACCCAACCTGGGTGGAACTTTGGTGGAACTGTCTTCACCGGATTTATTTTTACGGTTTTTTTTTCTTGCACTTTCTTATTCTTCTTCTTCTTTTTAGAGGTATCACAAACTTTATTACCTATTACTTGCTCATACTCAACTCCTTTTCTTGGAAACGGGATGGGTGGTCTGTATGGTGCCACCACTGGCTTTACATACTCGGGTGGTGGTGGTGTTGTAACTTCTTCATTCTTACTCATATCTAAATTCTCATCTTCTGGTGTTGGTTTTTCAGAATTTGTTGATACCATATTAACATTCTCATTCCGAAGATTTACTTCAGTATTACTCGGTAGCTTTCCTTGTTCCCTCTCACTCATCATGCTAGTAAGAGTGCCTACGTGTTTTTCTAGATTCAAGATGGAAGCTTGTTGAGTTCTTAATGACTGATCAAACCTCTCATTTGTTTGGGTCTAAGATGTAATAAATTGTGTTTGAGATTCCATTAGCTTTGTCATCATTTCTTCCATATTTGGCTTTTTCTCTTCGGTTTGTTGTGGTGGTTTATACAAGCTAGGTTTTTGTTGATTGAAAGTGTTGTTTTAAGTTGGTTGGTTATTCGGACCTTGTTGGTTGTACGAGTTATTGTTCGGTCCATTTGGATTGTAAAGAATGTTTTGATTTCGATTGAAGTTTGGCCTTGGCGGTTGATAATTATTTTGATAATTATTTCCCGGCCTTTGGTTCATGTAGGAAACATTCTCACGTTGTTCCATCGTTTGTTCATTGTAACAATCTTTCATTAAGTGTGGTCCACCGCATTGCTCACAACTGATTCGTATTGCGTGAATATCTTTATTCATCTTTTCCATTCGTCTATCGAAAGCATCTATTTTTGCGGAAACGGAATCAAAGTCATGGCTAGAATCGGCTCTAGCCGCTTTAGATGAACGAAAGATATCTTTTTCCTGGTGCCACTCATGCGAGTGGGAGGCTGTGTTATCAATGATTTTGTAAGCCTCAGTTGCGGTTTTCTTCATAATGGAACCACCAGCTGTTATGTCGATGTCTTTTCGTGTAGCAACGTCGCATCCTTGGCAGAATATTTGTACTATTTGATAAGTGTCTAAACCGTGCTGAGGACATCCTCTCAACAACTTTCCGAATCTTGTCCACGCCTCATATAGAATTTCATTTGGCTTTTGCGTGAACGTAACAATTTCTCCTTGAAGTCTCACGGCTTTAGATGCCGGAAAGAATTGTTTAAGAAAATTTTCAACTAAGACATCCCATGTATCAATCGCCCCTTCAGGTAACGATTCTAACCAATCTTTGGCTTCTCCCATTAAAGTTCAGGGAAATAACATGAGATAGATCTGTTCATCCTCAACTTCTCTGATTTTGAATAGAGTACAGATCCTATTAAAGGTTCGAAGATGTTCGTTTGGATCTTCTTTTGGCGTACCACTATATTGGCATTGATTAGTTACCATGTGTAGGATTTGTCCTTTGATTTCATAATCTGGCACATTAATGTCTGGCTTAATAATGGCGTGACCTTGGCCCATGCGTGTGGCTCTCATTCGGTCTTCCATACTTAGAGGTTCCGTTACTTCCATAATTGAATTTGTTGAATCTGAATCACTGGAGGATTCTGATTTAACGGTTTGTGGTTCAGGAGGAATGATTAGTGGTTCAGGATCTTGGAATTGTCCTTGAATATACACCGGGTTTTCAATTTTGAAGTCGGGTTCAAAAAATGAATTATCCAAAATTTGAGTTTGAGAACTTGTTCGACTAGATGATGATTCTAAAGAAAAATCAACGGCGATTATATTAGCTAGATGTCTTGATCGAGTTAAAGGTGATGAACGTATGAAAGGTGGTGAACGTTTTGCTCGGTGCATTCACTGAATATCCTATTAGTTATAAAAATAAAAATTATTTAAGTTATCAAATTAATAGACTTTTCTGATTTTGCCCACGTTTCGAATAGCCAAAAGATGCAGCAGGTAGCCAGGACCCTTTAAATCGGAAGCCCACAACTCGCCACTAACAAATCCAACTATTACTACGAACCAGAAAATTTTGGATGTCTATCAATTTAACCACTTAAAATAATTTTTCGTTTTGAATTTTTAGAGAAGAAATAGAAAATTCTATGTCCTAAAAACTAGAGCGTCGAGAAATAAGAAAGAAAAAGAGCGTGTCGAAAAAGGTCGAAAAATAAAAGGTAAAAAAATAAAAATAAGAAAGAAAAACGTCGAAACTTAAAAGTCTAAAAACTAAATCTAAAAAGTTGCACCTAAAGGTATTAAAGCTTAAAAGGAAATCTATATCCAAAACGGTAATAACTTAAAAGGCACTAAAATATATAAACGGCGTCGCAAAATTCTAAAGCGCCTAAATCTTAATCTAAAGAAAAAGCACTTAAAGGATTTTACGGCAAAGTCTTAAAATCTAGAAATAAAAATTAACTACGGAAAAATACTAAGTTTAAAACTAGTTACGAACGATAAATATACAAAATAAACGATAAAAATACAAATTATAATTAAAATGATAAAAATACAATTTTTATAAAAATTATTATTTTTATATTATATTTTATAAAAGTATTAAACTATAAATATAAAAACTTAATAAAACTAAAACTAAAAACTAAAATAATTAATTAAACCCTAGCGTAATAAATGCAGGATACTGGCGTGTCAGATCCAATCATGCGATCGCATGAGTAGTACGTTATTTGGCCATGCGGTCGCATGGCCTGTAAGTCCAGAAAGGATTGGGCTTTAATTCGGGTTCGGCCCAGTTTCTTTATTTTATTTATTATTTGATTTATTATTATATAAAATATTTATATTAATCTAAATAAATTTCCTTTTTTATATATAAAATATTTATATAATATAAATTAAACTTATATTTTAAATCCAAAAATAAAAGTACTTGTTAAAATTATATATAAAATCTTAAAAATATATTTTTTTTCTTTATATATTTTTTATTTAATTATTTTTTTATTTTTTTATTTTTAACACTTATTATAAATACAAAATATTTTTACGAAATAAGAAATAATATATTTTTACAAAAATATAGCGTTTTTCACCGAGTCCCCGGCAGCGGCGCCAAAAACTTGATGTTATTGCGAGGTGTATACGAAATACTATTATTTTTACTACGAAATACTACGAAATATGATACAAGTTTTAATTAATTTACTGATGCGATATACCTAAACTTGCTACAATACTTATAGACAGTGTACCTAATCATAGAGTAGTGTAGTTTTTAGTAAGTCCGTTTCGTTCCACAGGGAGCTAGCCAAGTTTAATGATATATTTTTAAACTATATTTGTATATATATATATATATATATATATATATAAGTAGTATTATTATTATTATTATTATTATTATTATTATTATTATAAAGGGGGGTTTTTACCGTTTAATGACCGGTTTGTCGATTTTATGTTTTAAATTGCAGTTAAAACCTAATGTAAAATATTAAAAATAAATATAACTTAATTTAAAGCATAAAGTAAATGACGATAATAAAATTGCGATAATTAAAAGTGCGAATAATAAAATGACAGTAAATAAAAATGCGATGAGATATAAAATAAAGGAATTATGCTTATTTAAACTTCCGTAATCGTGATGTTTGACTTATTGATTTTAATTTATTACCATGGGTTAATTGTCCTTTGTCCTAGATTATTTGATACCTATTTGGTTTTTGTCCATAATAATCCATCGGTCATAATTATAAAATGCTCGTCAAATTAACCTTATTCCCAAAGTCAAATATTCTAACTAATTAGGAATTCGAACTGTAACAAGGTTTTAATACTTTGTTTAATGATTACACCAGGTTATCAACTGCGTGTAATCCAAGATTTTATAACTTTTTTAACAATTACACCAATTATCCGTGTATGTAATCCACCCCTGTTTTATTGAGATATGAATATTAATTTACCCACTTGATCAGAATGAATAATCAATTACCCAACCCGGATAATTAATTAAATGATCGTAAAAGATGTCGTATAAACGTCACTAAATAGGATATACATAATCATTTTAATAATTATTAGATTAACTAATTTGAAGATAGGTTCGACAGATTCTAATGAGTTATCATTCGATTAGACAATACCCCTATCTATTAATAGTCATAGTCCAATGTCCACAAGTGTCGGTCTTTTGTCCAAACCTTAATTATGGTACAAAATCTAATAACCCCGTCTTAATATTTAGTCCAACATTACGATTACTTCGACTTAACTAAGCATAATAATAACTTAGTTACGATACATTAATTTAAAAAGGAAGAACATAGCTTACAGTGGTGATTAATCGCGTAGCGTTACACGGACAGAGTTTCGACTTTAAAACCCGTAAAACATTCCTTACAATAACCCAATTATTATTAAACTTAATTTAAAATTATAATTATAATTAAAAATATAATTATGATTACAGAGGAAGAAGAAGAAAAAGGTATGTAAAATTCGTCCAAAAACTGCTCGATTTATAGACTTGGCCAGGATTTTCCATCCATGCGATCGTATGGATTTTTGGCATCCTGGCCATGCTATCGCATGGCCAGCTGGATCTAGCCCAATCACTTTGTTTTCTAGTTTTGCCGATGTTTTATTATATAATATAATATATATATATATATATATATATATATATATATATATATATATATATATATATATATATATATATATATATATATATAAAATTTTAAGAATTATTTATATATTATATTATATTTATGTGCATAGTTGACTTGTAATTTTAGCTCCGTTGCATCGCGCGTTGAGAGTTGGTTCATGTCCCGGTTCCGGATTTTCGAACGTCCTTGCGTACTATTTAATATCTTGTACTTTGCATTTTGCGGCTTGTACTCTTATCATTTTTGGACGTTTCTCATCAATAAATTGAACCACTTGAATTATATCTTGTACATTTGAGCTTTTTGGTCATTTGCGTCTTCAAATCGTCTTTTTCTTCTTTTGTCTTCGCACTTATTTATTTAAACGAATATTACATAAAATAGAACAATTGCAACTAAAAGCTTTACATATTGGAAGGATATTGTGCCTAAATATATGTTCATTTGGAGCACTATCAGATACAAATATTGGAAGACCCGCCCTCAAGATTTACTAAATGGAGCCTTTGTGGTTGATCACATGTAATCTTGAGTAAAGGCGAATATCATTGTATCCTCTGACCTGAGATACATATTGGGTTCGGATATTTACCAAGTATTGTGCCTTGATTCTTTCCTTCGCTATTCTGAAATATGGTAGTTCATAAGGAGGAGCTCAGGTATAATGCAAGGTATATATTTAGGACATGTGTAGTCAAGATGGAATTTGTCCCTCTTATTTGTTGAGAGTCAGATGTTTAAGGCCTGATAAAGTTAAATCTAAAAGAGAGTGATCACTCTGTATCTCTTGGATTTAACATGACATCTAGGACGAAAGGATAAAATGAAATATTCACCTATTCATATTCGAGATGGGAACTCAAAAGGGATGATGTTATTGAATGGCACAAAGTCATAACATATTGGGGGTGATGGACGATCGTTAGGTGGTATCCATCACTTGCATTAATTTCTTATGTTTCTCGTGCAAGTGGGAGATTGAAGGTATTTCTTATGCCCGAGAGACATATTAAATTAACGTAGCTAATATGTTTTTATCCAAGTCGGATCATACCCAATAACAAGCTTACCGACACCATATTCGTATTTGATCTTAACGATTGGATCATTGATTAAATACGCGACACTTGAATTTTATGAAAAATGGTTTTCTAAAATAATATTACTTGATGTGTGTATATATAAATTATGGAATTATTTATATAATAAGGATTTAATTATTTATAGGTTAAATAATTAATGAAGTTATGTTACATTTTATAAAATTGGTTTTATAAAATGTACATAACAAATAATATGCAAGTTTATAAAATGTATTTTATAAAATCTAGTTTTATATAAATCTAGTTTATAAAACTAGTTTTGTAAAATCTAGTTTTATAGAAACTATTTTATATTATAAGATGGAAGTGGCTTGGGAGTTGAAGTAAGCATGCATTTGTTTATTTGGTTACCTCCCATGCCTTAAGCATATTAACCAAGACTTCTTGGAGACTCAACACACATGCTAACACATCAAAATACATCAAAAAAACTGCACAAAACACTCTAAAAAACCTGCTGAAATCCGTGGCCTTTTTGAGAGGAAGAAAGGGTTCTTCACTTGGTTTTTCAAGCTCATATTAAGTGTCAAATAAATCCTAACCAAAAGCAAGGTGTTGGTGGTTAGCTTGGGGTATTACAACTTGAGGTTTCATTCTTTTGGAGCTTCATTCATCATCATCTTCATTATTCAATTACCTAGCTTGGAGTAGGTATAATCTCTTTACTTTCTTTTAGTTTGTAAGTATGTTTCACAACTTGATCCTACTTGGGATTTAACTTTAATTGGTTAAAGTTTAACAAGTTCTTATAATGGTAATATACATGCTTTCGCTTTATTATTTGATTCTTAAAAGGTTTTAAGTATTATGAAACTTGTTAAATCCCAACAGTAGATACATCTAGAAGCTGGGTATGATACATCATATGGGTATATATACCGTATGAATACTAGTAGAATTCTTGATGGAATTGAATGCGAATACGAGTATAGCTATCATTGTTGTGTATAAGTATATTGATATATGTATTTAAGTCTTTCAAAATTGTATTAATACATCTTAATACAATACATATATATTCATTTTAACTTAGGCATTATAACGTCGTTAAACATTACATATATACATATATATATATATATATATATATATATATATATATATATATATATATATATATATATATATATATATATATATATATATATATATATATATATATATATATATATATATATATTATTTCGATGTCTTTAAGTTAGTAGTCTCATTTTATATATAACTCTTTGCTAATATATTTAATGAGATACTTAAATATCATTTTAAAAAATCATAAATATATATATATATATATATCCATATAAATATTCCTTTAAATAATTATTACAAGTTATGACGTTCGTGAATCGTCAGACAAACTGGGTGAACAAACGTTTGTATAAAATTCATTTCAAATAATCAAGTCTTATTAAGTTTGATTGCTTAACATGTTGGAAACATTTAATTATGTAAATATTAATCTTATATATATATTAACGGAAAAATCTGGGTCGTTACAGTTCACCTCGTCACTAGCTACGTTTTGATTGTGGTGGTACGTTACATTGAAGGTTGCAAGCTTGATTTCTCATTCACCAAAGGCGTTAAGGTGAGTGGAATAATTATATATATGCGTATATAGTTTATTTGCTTGCGGACAATGTTATCCGGGCGTGTGGATTCACTATAGTGTTATCCGGGCGTGTGGATTCACTACTCTTTTGTGCGATGGAGACCACATGTGTGTGAAGGGAGGTTCGGTAAGTGCGGACGTCCACCTGGGGGGGGTTAGTGTATACTAACGGTCATCGTGCGAGTACCAATGGTCATTGTGCGAGTACTGTTCCCTTGTGTGCGTTATGGTTAACCATGGTTATGCGCTATAGTTTTTAGTATAATGAATTATGAACTATATGCTATTGGTGATGCTAGCTTATTGAGAATTACGGATATCTAGTTTTTGCATTATGATTGCATAGTTGCTAATTTGCTAGCTCGTATATGGCATTTGTGTAAGTGTTTTCAAGTACGTAGATTATATATGTATATGTATAATTATTGCATTCACTAAGCGTTTTGCTTACCCTCTCGTTGTTTACTCTTTTTAGGCTCTGGCGTGGACAAGGGAAAGGGTATTCGGTTGGATTAGTGGCCTCCCGTTTGTTTTGGATAGGGGACGCTTTTGGAAGTTTAGCTTTTGAAGTTTGACCAAGATGTGGGTAGTTTAACCCCAAACACCATGCTCTAGGTGTCGTTTGGAAATTAAACTCTTATGGTCGAAACTTGTATTTTGAACAAAATTCATAAAAAGGGTCGTTGTGGGCCCGACGTTGTAAAACTCATTTTTATTGTGGAAATCTCTTAGTTTTACTTATTATAAGGTATTGTGATAATTCGTTTCGTTTAAAAGGGTCGGGAAGCGAGTTTTCCGTTCGCGTAAGTTGCACCCCGGGGACAGCCCCTGGTAGTTCATTTAGATGCCGTCCAAATTGCATTGACGTCGTCCAGCCCTTCACAACTGGACGCCGTCCCAGATGTTGGACGTGGTCCAGATACACTGTCCTACAAAAAAATTTTTTTGGGTCGTTACACGGATCCAGAGCTTTTACCCTAATCGCGATAGTGATCGTCATCGTTATTCCTTCCCGTATGGCCTTTTCTGCAGTTTTGCGTTATATCTTCTTGCGCCCGCATATAATCATGCGCTTCTTTTATTGCTTCCGCGAATGTTTGCGGTACTTTCCACCGGAACCTCTGCCATAACGACAAGTGTCTGTCTGTGTTAAGGCAATGAATAAATCCTGGCACCTTTTGGCTTTCTGGTAGATCTGGTATTTAGCTACTTCCTTTGTATATCTATCAATAATCTCACCCAAAGATTCTTTTAGTTTTTGTTTGATGTCATGGCATTCTACGTGCGTTCTTCTGCGGGCGCGTAGACTATGAAAGTTAAGTGGAAACCGAGATCTTAAGTCCACATAACCTGTTATGCTCCTGGAAGTTAGATTGTTGAACCACTCCCGTGCTACTCCTTGCAACACACTTGGTAACATATGACATGCTATCGCATCTCCCCAATTGTGGGTTCTTACAGTTCCTTCAAATCTTTGTAGGAAGTCATTGGGGTCGGATAACCCGTCATAGCTTCCTAATGTTAATGGTATTATTGGTGCCTCCAGAAACGGGTGATTTGCTATGTGCGCGGAGAACTTTTCTGTGGTGGGAGCCAATTCCAGAGATTGTCTTGCTTTATGCCCTTGCATCACTACAAACCAATTTTGCATGAACTCCTGGAACCGCGCTGGTTCATTAAGCGCTTGCGCTAAGTGCAGAGGTGCAACTTGCTGTAGTTGTAATATAAAGTTATTTGAACTGCTTGGCTCTAGAGGGTAATAAGGCGCACTTCGCTGGTCACCCTGATGTTGAGTTTGCCTCAATTCACACACGTTTGGTTGGGGTGACGTATAAGTCATTCTTGCTTGCAGTGGAGCTACTGTGATGTATGAACCGTCCAGGTTTCTCAAACCCATTTTCCTAATCTCTTCCTGCGCGATTTCCGGGGTAACCCTTAAAGTTTGAGTTCCAGGTTCCATCGTTGTGATGATTGGGATTGTTCCTACATACGTAGTTTTCGCTCTTCGGATGACATTGCCTGGTGGGGATTCATACCCAGCATCTGCTTCTTTAGAACGTATATAGCCAGTGTTTGCTGGAGATCCGAAACTTACTTTTTATGGAGACTTCATGCGTCCAGTATCCATTTCTTTGAAACGGATATAGCTAGTTTCTACTCTTGGAGGCGTATCTTCCCCAACGCTCTGCAGCCACTCTCTTTCTTCCTTATCCACGGTTGGGGGGACTGTCTTTGCAATTCAGCGCTTGTCGGCCCCATTAGGATAGCTTCTGTTGAAGGGGGTTTTGACACCTTTTTCCCTTATGCCGTGGATGCCTGTTTTGTCGTTTGTACATGTGCTCGTTGACCTGGGAATGTTGAAAAAGATGTCTTTGAACCTTTGTTGCCCGCCATTGATTTGAATTAGGCGAATAACCTGAAAGTGACCGATTAATTAAACAAAAAAGTTTTACAGAAATAAGCTACATATAATAAATTATACACAACATAAATTCCAATCTTATTTGTTCATATAACCGGTCCCACGGATGGAGCCAAATGAATAAGCATATTTTCACGAGGTCAAGGTGAACCTACGCTTGAATGCATGATAGGGTTTAAGGACTAGCAACATTCGAACCTCCGACACTTAGTCGTGGATAACCCACATCGGTATTGTTTCGATTCTGACAGAGTGGCCGATTTGAGAGTCCACCAACAACCCAGCATACGGGGTTGAGTGGCCCAAAGACATGAAGTTTTTATAGTTCGAGACATACCTGAAAGTCTTTATGTGTGAGATCGTATGAATCTTGTTAGTACGATAATGTGTATGCTATGTTACGTATGAGTAACCGAATATGTTTTTAGGGTTTATGAGCTATGTATTTATAGGCTCATGAATTAGGGTTTCGATAGGATCTCTTCCTTAATTGAATGCGATGTTATCCCAACTAACTTTTGTTATTTAAGGAAAAGAATCTGAATTAATTATACCGTACATTCTTCTAGAATGTACTGGACCCTTATGCAAGTATACGAAACTCACATCAGATGGTATAGGTGCATAGAGTGCGACTATACCCGTGCCATATGTCCTACATGGCCATTAATGTATGGTTCAGGGCGTTGGAAGCGTAATCCGCATAGTCATGCGGATATGCGTATCATTACCCACCTTCACCTGACTGCTCCCACGCGTTAGCGATTACCTGTTCAATTCCCTCTTTGTCCAACCACACGTCAAATATTTTAAATGGTTTAGGACCAAAGTCTTTTCTATCATTTTTTAACACAATAGGGATATGCTCCGAACTTGTTCTTTCTAATGCAAGAGCAGATAAATTGCTCCAAGATTGATGAAATATTTCAGAGACAAGAAATCAGTCAATCTTGCTACATTTTGTGCCATCATCGCTTATTCGAGTAAATGACCTACATCCGATTGGAATATCTGGTAAGCTGCTCTTAAGAATGAACTTATTGAAACATCTTGCCCTACTATCAATGTAGGCACAGTTGAATTGCTCGGATTGGTTTCTGACCTCGTTAAAATCGCCACATAATACCCAAGCTTCATCATTATTTTCAAACAGTTTTTCCAGCGACCCCCAGATTTTTCGTTTCTTCAAATCGTCATGAGGACCATACAAATTAATAACGTTCAAGGGAGTGCCATTACTTTTCCATTTTCCACGAATTCCAATTACACACTCGAATTTAACAAGATCTTCAGCCTCGAAGCAATTTGTATCCCAAATAATTAACTGACCGCCCGATTTACCAACCATCTCGCTTTGAATGAACTCACATTCACCCGAACCCCATAATGAGTATACCCATTGGTAATTAATGGTATGCAATTTAGTTTCTTGAAGTGCTAGAGAACTTGGCTTTTCACGACAAATTAACGATTTTGTTTGACCGAATTTGCTATCCGGTCCAACCACAAAACCCCTAATGTTATAGGAAATAATCTTCATATTGAAACAACAAGATTCGAGGCAGAGTATAATATCGACTGTGCATATACTATATATAGACAGATAAGGCAGAGTACAATATTTACTATCATATACTATATATAGACAGATAAAAAAACATACTCGGCTAAAATCCCGGATAATAAGAAATGGAACATAGCGAATCATGTGAGATAATTGTTTCATCATATGAAGCATACTGATCAATATAGATCAATACTAGTGGAGGAGCCCTCACTTCACGTCAGGGCTCCGTTTAGTTTGTAAAATTATTTTTTGTTTTACGGTTATGTCAGTTAAACCTAACTCGAGTCCTACGAAAATATAAATTCGTTAAAAAATTATGTGGGTTTAGTAGAGAGTTTTATGGAAAATATAAAAGTTACCGTTTGACCCTTCAAAGTTTAACTTTACGCTCTATAAAGTTTCCATTTTTTCGGAAAAAAATTTACATTTGGCCACTTAAGGTTTGCAATGGTTGTCAACTTCTAGTGCGGTGGCATTGTGGGTACAATAATTTTAACGCAAGGTACAAACAACTTAAGCATAAAAAGTTACTATTCATAAGTTCTTTGTCTTTAGATCAAGGGATAATATGTTGAGTTAATTGACTTTTGAAATAATATATCTTGACACATAGTGTTAAAAAAAACTATAAACTTTGAAAGCGTCATGAATTTCAGAATCAAAATCATCACATGTTGTGTATTAAACTCTTCAGTTCAAGCATTTCATAGAACACATGACGTGCATAGTGTTGGAAAACCGTGTGTACATTTAAATTTTATAAACGCAGCGGCACATGAAAATAAACATATCTTTATTTAATAATAAACGTCTTTTATTATTTATAATAAACTTTCAAGTAAAACATTCACACGATTAACGATCCCAACAAGATCCAATTACACCACGAATAATTGTCAACTAATAAATTCACAAAAAGAAGTTTAGATATACCTTTAAAGAGCGATGTAGAATCAACTGTCCAAGTCTAGGTTGAAACATATATTCAAAGTGTATGAATATCTCCATGGTTGATCCACACAGCATGTCGAGCAACACCAATCGGATGCTAGTCCGTATAACCCAAAAACAATATCAAATATTGTTTATAATTTTGAAAAGCAATGAAAACAATCCTTTTGTTTTCATTTCGTGCTCGCCGAACCAAGAAACACCAAAAAGATTGACATCTTGTGTGGTTTGTTTTATTATTAGTTTAATTAATGAAAACCATAATAAAACTACTCCTCTTTCTTTCGACTGTTGTTTCTTATCAAAAAGAGTTGTCAAAACCCTTAATAATACTACTACTAATTCTATCTTTCTGCCACTACTTGAAACTTATTTATAACCAAGATATATTATTTTTTAGTGAATATAGTATTATCATTTTCAATATGTTTTTCACCCACTTATGCATTATTGTACATGATTATGATTATTGATTGTCGAAGTGGGTGAGATGGTTTCATCATGTCAGGTTGGCAAATTGATAAAGTTATTTCACTTTTGACTTTATTACAAGAAAACAAGATAGTAGTTAGATAAAAATATTAATTAGATACAATATCTAATTAATAAATTTAAGACTTTAAAATAATTTAATTAAATCATATTTAACTAAATTATACTCTCACAAATTATTTGTTACAATTATATAATAACATTATATATTAATTAGTGTCTAAATGCTTAATGTGTGTGACCCAATAGGACTATACATAAGCGGTAGTATAGATTTGTGTCATGACGTGCACACTGAACCAACAAACTCCCACGTGTGCATGACATAACATCTAGAAAACTATACATACATATATTTGCATCTAGCAATATGTCAATGCCTCCGAAAATATACAAGTGTTTATTTCTGCTAAACGAACTAACATTATTATTAAAAATAATTTAATGATTGAGTATCTATTGTCCCTTTATTACCGATACCGAGTTGACATGAGACATGGATCCAGTCATTCTCATTTGTCAACCAATTATGTTTCTCGATCTAGAAAATTTGAATGTGATCACCAAGTTAAAATTGATCTACAATCAATATAGCTTGGACACGGCCGTATAAATATCCATTCACTTTCATCGAGGGGCCTAGTGGTATCATACTCTCACATAGAGGAATAAATCCCATTTTGATTATATGTGTTCGTCATGTACTTCACATCATACCCAATGATGACCTTTATAACTACCTTGTTCAGGATAGCGTTTAACCATATCAAAGTATAATATGTCATACAATCAAAAACCAACATATACATCTCAGGTCTAAGGACACAAAGACATGACCATTATGAGATTCACTATTGACGACGATCCATGAAGTGATATCTCATGATTGGGTCATTCCAATTTTTATCATCAATGAATACATATGAATTATGGCATCAGCTAGTTAACTATTCACCATGTAAAACCAAATTTCATAATAATCTTAATTCATGTTACTCCCATAACATGACCGATTATGGAGATTTAGAATAATCAACAATTATTCATGGATTAAACATGCTAATATAGAACACAATAATATAAATGAAAACGACCATACCGAGTATCTCAATTAATTTAGATAAAACTGTTTAATGTTCCAGAGATATCCAAATACTAAATTACAAATGAATAAGATTAGTACCTTAATGAATTCCAATATTACTAGCATGATCATCATGCTAGTTGTACATCAAGGGCTTCGTGAACGGTTCAGCCACGATATCATCTGTTTGAACCTTAAGAATACTAATAACATTCTTCTCAATGACTTCATGAATGTAGTCAAACTTTTGTAGAATGTGTCAGATACTTTTATGTACATGTGATTCTTTCAAAAGTATATTAACACTCGAACTATCACAGTACATATTATAGAAGATTAAATGTTGTGTACTATTCTGAGTATAACAACAAACTTCCTTATCCAGAAAGCTTTCTGAGCAGCTTCTCAGTCAACAATGTATTCTGCTTTTGTTGTAGATTGTTCAATAGTGCTCTACTTAGAGCTCTTCCAATCAATTGTCTTGCCCATCATGATAAAGAAACAATGTGACTGGGTCGAGAATCATCTTAATCAGTTTGGAAACTAGAATCAGTATAAAACTTAATACTTAACTCTTCTTCCAAACCACCGTAAACCAAGAACATATCATTAGTACTCTGCAAATAATAAAGAATATTCTTAACAACAATCCAATGTACTTCACCTAGATTATGTTAACAATGACTCGTCAAACTCAAAACTAATGAAACATCGAGTATAGTACATATCATGGCATACATAATGGATCATATAGCCGAAGCATATGTTATACATTTCAATTGTCTCATCTCATCTGCTGTGATAGGACTTTTGAAACTTTCTCAAGGTTATGCCCTTTTGCATTGACAAAGCTCCATGCTTGGAGTTTTGCATGCTAAATCTCTGTAAGATAATGTATGTACTTTGATTCAAACCAATAAGCCAATTGGATCTATTGTATAGATCCTCATTCCAATAATATAAGTAGCTTCATCAAGATCCTTTATGGAAATACATTTTCCAAGCCAAGACTTGACATCTTGCAAGTTGGAATGTGATTTCTAATAAGTAATATGTCATCAACATATAAGATCAAGAAGACTACTTTGCTCCCACTAGCTCTAATGTAAACTCAGGGCTTATCTTGGTTTTGAGAAAAATTAAACATTTTGATTTTCTCATTAAACTTAAGATTCTAGCTCCTGGATGCTTACTTTAATCCATAAATGGATTTTAGAAGCTTGCATACTTTATTAGGATGCTTAGGATTCATAAACCCTTTCGGCTGAACCATATATACGTCCTTGCTTAGGTCGCCTTTTAGGAAAGCAGTTTTGACATCCATTAGGCATATTTTATTATCATGAAAAGTAACCATGGCAATAAGTATCCTAATCTTTTTAAGGCTCGCTAATGGCAAAAAAAAATTTCATCATAACCTTTTGTTACCAATTGAGCTTTAAAAGTGTTTACATTACCTTCCATATCAGTCTTCCTTTGAAGACCCATTTTTACCTCATTGTTTTACAATTGGGTAGAAGATCAATCAAGTTTCATACTTGATTATCCTTCATGGACTGCATATCTGTATTCATAGAATCTAGTCATTTTTCAGATTCAGGATTTGATATGGCCTCACGCAGCTAGAGGGTTCATCATAATCCCTTAGTTGAGGTTTATCTGAATTAATCAGATAATTAAACCTCATAAGCCGATGAGTTCTACTAGATCTATAAAATGTAGGTGTAACACGTTCTGGCTCACCAATAGTGCGCTCAGTTTCAACGTGCAGATTGCTAGTGCTTACTGAAGGTATGTTACTTTAAAGTACTTGAATTTCTTCAAGATCTACTTTACTCCCACTGACTTCTTGTAAGAGAAGATCTCTTTCCAGGAATTCAGTAGACCGAGTAGAAAACACGTTGTCTTCAGCTTGGTAGTAAACGTAGTAACCCATTGTTTCCTTTATGTATCGTACAAAGTAACATTAGATAGTTCTAGGTTCTAATTTGTTTGAAGTGTCATGCTTCACGTACGCTTTACAACCCCAAACTTTCAAATAAGACAACTTGGGATTCTTCCCATGCCATAACTCATATGGTGTCTTTTCTACCTTCATAGTTGGAATCACATTGAGTATGCCTGCAGCAGACTCTCATGCATATCCCTAAAAGACGGTAGTAGAGAAATCAGACTCATCATAAATCAAACTATATCAAGTAAAGTTCGATTCCTCTTACTCAGACACACCATCGTGTTGTGGTATGTAAGGTAGAGTGAACTATGAGACAATGCCACAATTCTTTAGGTGGTCCAAAAAACTCTTGACTCATAAGCTTACTTACTCCATCAGAGCGAAGTGATTTAATGGTCTTTCCAAGCTGATTATCTACTTCATTTTGGAATACTTTTGAATGTTAAAATAGCTTTATGTTTATGTTTCAGCAAGTGAACATAATCATAGCTAATGTACTCATCAGTAAATGTAATGAAGTAAAATTAACTAAATCTATACATTGTTCTTAAAGGACTACATACAACAGTATGTATTAGTCCTAAAAGATCTTTAGCTCTTTTACCTAAATCGGAGAAAGAAGCATTTGTCACATTTTCACATAAACATGACTCGCATACATCAAATGACTCAGAGTCAATTGATTCCAAAAGTCCATTAGATTGGAGTTTTGAAATGCATTGTTTGTTTATATGACCAATATGACAATGTCATAGATAGGTCTTATTCAAGTCTTGCTTGAAGACTTTGGCGATGTAGGTATACACAGAATTCTTATTTGAAATTACACTATGCATATCAATTTCAAAAATACCATCACGTGGATAGGTATTAAGATAAATATATTATCCTTAGAAACTTAAATACCTAAGTGTGTAAATGCAAGTTCAAAACTAGCATCTTTCAAACTATGTCGCTCGCAGTATTGAGAGCATAATGCTATTGTTCCAAAAAAAAATAATAAGACCACTTAGAGAAGTAAGTTCAGAGGTACCAATAGCTTTAACAAAAGCTTGATCCCCTTTGCCTACTTACAAATCCAGTGTGTCTTTCTTCAGTCTATTACTTCTTCTCATTTCCTTCATATTGTTACAGGTGTGAAGGCCATAACCAGTTAACAAAGATCTAGGAATCACTAGAAGAAGTATATAACTATATATGAAATATACATGATTTGCTAGTCTCACCAGCGTTGCCTTTTCTCAGCTCAGATTGGAAGATAGGACAACTTCCTTCTCCAAAGTCCAATCTTTCCATAATGGAAACATTCAACGTCTTTTGTTGGGCTTTCCTTCTTGGAAGGTGGAATATTTTTCCTAGTAAATGATTTATCATTTTCCTTCCACAAAGTATTCGGCTTATTCTTTTTCACCCTTCAATCCTATTTTTTCCTGATCATCGAACAACATTCGATAAGCATTTTGCTGAGCAGCAGCAACTGCCACAACGGGAAGAAAGGATATGGGTTCTAAACTTTATTCAACTTCCATTTATGTTTGAGAACAGTTCTCATATTGCGGTGTCAGTTTGGGAAGTTTGAACATTGAGTTTATCCTTCTCCAACAAAGAAGAAAGTGTTTTGGTTTACGTTTTGATTGTTTGACATCTACAACAGATATATGATTCAATTTAGTATTTTTGATATTGAGCTTTAATAAATTAAATACCCAAGTTTTTATATTTTTTAAAAATAATTAATTTACGAAAGCCTAAGATCCACATAGAGGTTCCATAGCCACATCTGTTGATCAGCTAGCAGTTATGGAGTCTATTGGTAGGTAGCGGGTACCAATTACATTACAAGTGCAACTCTTAGATCTTTATGAGACCTTGAGATATATGTAGTTCAACAAACCACTATTATCTACTGACATGTTAAATAACCCGTCCTAATCCATCTGGACGAATACATTACATTTGATTACATCGCGAGGTACTTGACCTCTATGTGATACATTTTACAAACATTGCATTCATTTTTAAAAGACAAACTTTCATTACATCAAAAGTTGATGGCATGCATACCATTTCATAATATATCCAACTATAATTGACTTAATAATAATCTTGATGAACTCGATGACTCGAATGCAACGTCTTTTGAAATATGTCATGAATGACTCCAAGTAATATCTCTAATATGAGCAAATGCACAGCGGAAGATTTCTTTCATACCTGAGAATAAACATGCTTTAAAGTGTCAACCAAAAGGTTGGTGAGTTCATTAGTTTATCATAATCATTCATTTTAATCGTTTTAATAGACCACAAGATCTCATATATTGTCACGCATAACTCGCGAATTAAAATTCATTCATATGCTGAACACCTGGTAACCGACCTTAACAGGATGCATATAGAATATCCCCATCATTCCGGGACTCACATCGGACATGATAAATCGAAGTACTAAAGCAGTTCAAATTCTCTGAATGGCGCTTGTTAGTGCCCATAGATCTATCTTTAGGATTCACGTTAATTGGTGGCAATTATCATAAACACCAATTCTTAGGCTACCAAGCTAAAAAGGGGCATATTCGGTTCGATAATCCAACCATAGAATGTAGTTTCGATCATTTGTGTCTATTTCGTAAAGCATTTATAAAAGCAGCGCATGTATTCTCAGTCCTAAAAATATATATTGCAAAAGCATTTAAAAAGGGAGCAAATGAAACTCACGCATATAAATATTGTAAAACGGTTATTAAAACATTGCATGTATTCTCAGCCCAAAAATGTAATGAGTAAAAGGGATCAAATGAAACTCACTATAATGTATTTTGTAGTAAAAATACATATGATGATATTGAACAATGCAGGGTTGGCCTTGGATTCACGAACCTATATCATTTATATATATATTAACACACATATTCGTAATCGAGTAAATATATATATATATTATTATTAGTGATATAATTTTTATATTATTAACTTATATATATTTTTTATTATTTAATAAAATGTATTCATTTTGTATATAAAAGTATTAATATAGCTAAGTTATGTATGTTGAATATATTAATATATGTATATCATTTGTTTGTTGAAGCTAGTAATCGTTATAATAATAAAATAATATTTGTAATGGTAAAAATGATAATATTGATAATACTTAATATTACTAAAAATAATACTGTTAATAATCTTAGTGATAAATATAATGATATTAATAATACTAACTTAAAAAATATTACTTTACTGTTAATGATAGTTTTAATAATAAATCTTATGATAATGATAATAATAGTAGTTTTTAATAAAATGAAAAATTTAGTAATAAGTATTGTAATGTGTTTTTTTTATATATAAAGTTTTTATTTTTAATAATAACCATAATAATAATAGTGTTAATATTAATAATAATATTAATAATGATAATGATATTCCGTTTTAACATTTATATTCATATTTAGAATTTTATAGTTATAATCTTAACAACATCTTTAAAACTTTCATTTTTATAGATATAATAGTTTTCATAATAATAACATTGATAATACTAATAATAATAGTGCAATACTAATAATACTAATAATAATAGTAATATTAGTAATGATAATACTAATGACTTATAAATGATAATAATAGTGATAATAATGATAATATCATAAGTTATATCATTAACCATTTTGTTAATAATAATATCTAACATAATAACAATAATGATAATTAACAACAATAATCATATCAATAATAATAATAACAATGGTAATAATAATAATAATAATAATAATAATAATAATAATAATAATAATAATAATAATAATAATTATAATAATTATAATTATAATTATAATAACAATAATAATAATAATAATAATAATAATAATAATAATAATAATAATAATAATAATAATAATAATAATAATAATAATAATAATAATAATAATAATAATAATAATAATAATAATAATAATAATAATAATAATAATAATAATAATAGAAATAAAATAAGAATGTATACCCTATAAGAAGCTTTTCAAAAAAAAAAAATATTGCAGCAACCCGGGCTCGAACCCTCGACCACTCGCTAACCCGCTAACACCCTAGACCATACCTCCATTTCTGCTTTTCTGATTAAACTAACCATTTTAATTTATATATTCCGTATTTTTTACTTCTTCTTCTTCATATCAAATCGACTAAATCAAAATCCATGACCAGAGAGTTTAAATGTTTTGATTTAAGGATTTTCAAATGAAATAGAAACAGGCTGCTTTGGTTTATATAGGTTAACAGAAAAAGAAAAGAAAATAAAAATCCCACGATAGCAGCTTTATTTTTGGAGCCGATGAACTCAAAATCAAATCTTGGATTCTAATTCATTTTAGATAAAAATTATAACATGAAAGAAGTTGTAAACGGTTCCTAGAAACTATCTGGACCTTCAATTGATCTTAAAACATCAAATTGCTCTCAAATTTCATGATGAACAAGAAAGTTGACTTTTTGAAAAATAATTTTGACTCGAAAATTGAGGTTCGTTACTAAAAAGTGAGACTTGAAACTTTTCAGATCATTTAAGTAAAAGATTCCTAACAAAATGGCATTATTACATTTTGAAGTTTATTTTAAAATCGAGGCTTTTAAAAAAATACCCACGAACAGAGCAGAAGCCTGTTCTTCCTCTTTTTTCTAAAAAAAAAGCTAATTGCAGAGTATAATTTCTACTGAAAGATTTGTTATGGGTTTCTAAATATATTCTGGTGATACTTTGGGTAATTCGTTTGTTATAAAGCAAAAACTGAGTCGACAGTCATTATTGGAGCACGTACAGAAAAATATAAAAAATTAAAAAGGATAATTTGATGGATAACGGAATTTGGATTTATCTGTATTGAATTTGTCCTTCTAACAGATTTCTTTAGAGATAAGAATCAATCATCTACAGTCATGAAAAGGATATGAAGCAGATTTCGTTTTTATCTAATTATTTATTTATATACCGTATTTATATACATGTTTATTTATATATTAGAGTATAAATATTCCATATCAATATTTATTTATATATTTCTGATGTATAACAGTATTTGTGTATCTGTATATTTTCTTATATTTATAGATTATAATAAATATAATTATAAAAATAATACTCTTAATACAATTTTTAATAATATAAATTTATAATAATGTAATAGTAATAACAATAATGTCATTTCTAATGATAATGATAGCAATTACTATAACATTTATAACAATATTATTATTAATAATAATAATACTAATTATAATAATACTATATCAATTATATATATATATATATATATATATATATATATATATATATATATATATATATATATATATTAAATATATACATTAATAATTTCAACTATTAATATTAATATTTATAATGAAGTAAGGTTAATAATATTAATATAACAATTATATTTAAAACTTGTAATTTAATCATGAATATGATATGGTATCATATATTAGATATTTAATATTTATACATTTTATATATATTACATTATATATAATATTACTTATGCATAGTATTCATATATATATATATATATATATATATATATATATATATATATATATATATATATATATATATATATATATAGATTTGTAATAATACTAACCATAATAATATAACAACTTATACTTATCAAATTTTATATATGTATATATACTTTATATAATATTAATGATACTAATGTTAATATTAATAATAATAATAATAATAATAAATGTGATAATAATAATATTAATATATTAATTATTCTTTAACTTGTAATTACGTATATTATATAATAACTTTTATTGAATATTTATTATTATATAAATTTTATATATTATACATATAAAAATGATTATGTATAAAAATCATATATATAGATTTATTTTAATAACAACCTTATTATATTATATTATTTTAATTTTCAATTCTACTGATTAATTAGAATTTTATTATTTTATATATACACATGAATTGATACTTATATACATATATATATATATATATATATATATATATATATATACATATTTAATTATAAACAATTGTTCGTGAATCGTCGGGAATAGTCAAAGGCCAAATGAATTTATGAAAACAATTCAAAATTTTCGAGATTCAACATTACAGAATTTGCTTATCGTGTCGAAATCATATGAAGATTAAGTTTAAATTTGGTCAGAAATTTTCGGGTCATCACAGTACCTACCCGTTAAAGAAATTTCGTCCCGAAATTTGATTGGGATGGTCATGGCTGACAATAAGTATGTTTTCATGACGCATACGAGCTAGAAATTAGAGTTTTTATCATCATGAGTAATATGGATAAAACAATTCGTTTAGTCGAAGAGTATAAGTGAAGCTGTCGCAAAAGATTGTAATAGGGATTCGTCTTAACTTTTGACGTAGCCCCGTTTGAATTCCGGAATTCCGGGGATTTAAAAGAAAATCTTCGAAATCTAATAGATTTGATTCTTTGGTGAATAAGGAAATTAGGATTTCTTTAATTAGATGCGGTCATCTGTCTCGATTGTTACGTCTGATTTTCCTTTATAAATTAAACTCTTCTGTTCCATTATTCTCACCATTCCTAAACTTTCTTTCTTAGTTCGTACATCCAAAATATTGTGAAAATGCTTAATCCAGTTCTAATCCTTGATATTTTCCCTAATTATCATTTCTGTCATCCTTCTTTTCAATCTTCCACTAGAAAAATCTGTTTACTTTTACTATTACCTTGAGGTGATACTATTCTTAATTCTACTGTGTCTTTATATTGCTATTCGTATTAATATCCACGGTTTGTAACCTCCATGTTATTAGTGGGCTTTATATTTTCTCTTATATTTTGGAGCTCTTTGCCTTTTTATTCTCTTCTCGACCTCTAGTAAAGCGAGTAATGGTCTAGAATTTGTAAGTATGGAGTTTCGAATGAACTTAATGTTCTAAACAAGAAAGAACGTAATAGCACGATTTGATTTGTCAAATTACCAGAATCACTGAGAATAGAACTATCAAGAATATACTTTCTTGATATGTTCTGAAGTTAAGCAGAATGAAAGAGTTATGTAACATGGCACATGATGACGTTATAGTATGTGAATCATCACCTTCCATTAGGAACTCAGCATGACTTACTGTAATACAATCACGTTGATCAAGTGTTATTATATTATACTAATTCATGCTTCAGTTCCCAACACTACTTTAAAAGCATTCTTATTTTAAACTCGAAGGTTTACAGAATATAGAAACTAAAATAGTTTCCTTTTATGATATAACACAGATAGTGCGGAGAGATAATTAATATTGGACGAGAATATTTATGAAGGTATCTTCAGAAATATTGAGGATATTAATAATGAAAGATACGATAATAGCTTAGAATTTTTGAATCAAACTGTGATGAAGAAATTCATTCACGATGATTTAGAGCAATTAAAGAGTAAGGTATTCGCTAAAGATTTCATCAGAAACAGAATCATCTGGATTCTTTATGTACAAGTTTAGTCCTTGTGATTTGTTCACAATCTTCTTCATAGTTTGCTCAATTCGTTTTTCAGTTCCAACATTTCTGAGCTTTGCTAACATACTATTCTTCATCATCAAACTTTCGACGGTTAAGGTCGTTTACAATTTTTGCTGCTTCATTCAACTTTTAAATATTCAGAGTATTGATTCGCAGACTGGGCGCTTTTCAGAATTTTAGAATGGAAGATCATAATTCTAAAAAAAATAAATGTTATATATACATATAACTGTTGATGTAAAAACGTTGCGAGATTCAAAATACTGATTGCTGATTCCCGATAATTGGTATGGCAATTCTTGTTACAATATGTGGATGAGTATGTGATAGGGTTTCAATGAACAGATAGAATGGTTTTTCGGAGAGACTTAAGCCAATGAGTAATGAAGTTACTGGTAAGTTTACTGCTAATGTGGTGGAATATAAACGGTTCTCCGGTAACGATGACGAAAGGCAAACTTATATACCGAGGTTATAATAAGGCTAATCCGAATGAAAACTTGAAGTTGACTTGCTGGAGTTGTGACAAAATTGGCTACTTTGAAAAGGGATTGTAAAGTTATTTTCAGTAATAACAACGCCAAAGGAGCTAACACAGACACGTGTTAAACGTTGACTCAGGTTCCGAGTGTTTTCAGGTGCATAACTATATGCATCAATCTTTTCTTCCGTAGATGAAGTGCGGTTGGTTCATCCTCTCGATTGAGGTGTTTTCAAGAATCATGAAAGGTTTGAACGCAGATTGTAATCGTCAAGATACAAATGAGTTTTAAGATGAAATCAAGTGGCAAACTTGAAGAAATGTTTAGTTTCATATTTTATAATCAATATTTTAATTCATTTTAATTGTCCAATGTCATTAGTCCACAGCTAGTAGTCCACAATTAGTAGTTCAACAATTCATACATAGTTTAATATATAATATTTGAATTAATTAATACGTGTAGTGACACATTGTATACATGTCTCAGACTCGATCACAACTCAAAGTATATATATTATTATAGAATCAACCTCAACCCTGTATAGCTAACTCTAGCATTACTGCATATAGAGTGTCTATGGTTATTCCAAATAATATATATAGATGCGTCGATATGATATGTCAAAACCTTGTATACGTATCCCGATATTTAAAGTGCGTAAAATAAATAACAGAAATTAAATGACGATAAGTAAAATTGCGAGAATAAAAATTGCGATAATAAATTGCCACAAATAAATTGCGATAATTAAATTGCCATAATTAAAATTGCGATAATGTAATAGAGAATTAACAGTTAGCTAGAAACAGTTAGCTAGGATTTTGTTAGCGTAAATTCTTAACAAAATTTCTCATAGTTAATTTGTTTGTTTCTAACAAATTTTATTTTTATCCAATGTTTTCTTCATTATGCCACTTGTTGGATTCTGATAGGTCAAAATCCAAATATGAAATTGTATGAAAATAGTTATTCTGCGGTGAACGGATTCGTATATATGTGGATGTAAGTAGGATAGTAAATGACTATTGAATCAGATTTGAAGAATGTACAGTGTAACTTATTAATGTGAAATCTAAATATTTCTCGGTATAACAACCCAGAAATTTTCGACAAAATATAAAACTAGCTTTTATATGATTCTGATGATTCACGAACCATTATTTGTAAATAATTATGTATTAATATTAATTTGTTATATTAATATTATTATTATCACCATTTACAAGTACTATAACTCTCAATATTATTAATATTATTATTATTATTATTAATTATTATCATTAATATTATTAGTATTATCACTTTTATTAAAAGTGATAAGATTATTATAAATATCATTATTAATACAAATTATTATTATTAATTTGTATTATTATAAATTACTAATATTAATTAGGTATTATTAGGTATTTTAACTTTTTAATTATTTTTTTTTCATTCCTGCTTCCTGGATCGTGAATTACAGTCACCATCTGTTTTTCTTTTTTTTTTTCCTTCCAGCTTTCCATTTTTATTTTATCTGTTTTATTTTATTTTATGTATTCCTGTCTGATGGATTTGAGTCGACATTCACTAAGTTCGACCTAACAATTTAATCATTTAGATTATATTAATCTCACTTAAACTCTATAAAACTCCCTGGTACACTCTGAATTATAAAACCAAAGAAAAAAAACAGAAATTTAATTATTATTTTTTTTTAAAAACCCGTACACCTCTGTTCTTGAGGATTTTTGCCAAAATTCGATTTCGATTTTTATTTAAAAATGTAATAATGCCATCTTGTTAGAAATCTCACACTCAAACTATCTGTAAAGTTTCAAATCCAAATTCATCCTATCGAATTCAAATTTTGGAGTCAAACTTTATATTTCAAAAGTCAACTGAATCGTTCATCATTAAATTCGAGCTTGTTTTTGTGTTTTAAGATTAGTTGATTATCCCAATAGTTTCTTTGAGTGATTTGCAAACAAATTCATGTTGGAATTAAGAGCCAAAACAGCCTCAAAAAACAAAATCAATATATATATATATATATATATATTTAAAATTATGAAGGTAGCAGCAGCAGCTATATGCTGGTTTATATATATATATTTTTTTACTTTTCTGTTAAATTAATTCTCAATATACCAGTTATTTCTAAAAACACGTAATTTGTTTAAAACAATAGTTGAATGATTTAAGTCCTGGTCGACTTGATTATGATGATGAAGGAGAAGAACATTTAGAATACAGGATATATATATATATATATATATATATATATATATATATATATATATATATATATATATAAATAAAACACGTAGTAAATCAGAAAGACAAGTTAGACTAGATGGTTTGGGTGAGTGTCAGGTGAGCAGGAGGTCGCGGGTTCGAGCCCCGTCTTGGGCATATTATTTTTAGAGAAACTCCTAAGGTAGTTTTCAACTCTATTCTTTTATTTATTATTAATCATTATTATTATTATTATTATTATTATTATTATTATTATTATTATTATTATTATTATTATTATTATTATTATTATTATTATTATTATTATTATTATTATTACAACTACTTACTAGTACTATGGAATTACTAATTATTATCGTTATTGTTAATTGTTAATAACATGGACATTAAAATTTGTATCACTAGTATAGTTTATATTTTCATTATTATTAATAATATTAGTATTAACATTATTATCTTTAATGTTAAAGAAGTCTTACTATCTTTAATGATGAAAGAAGTATTATTATCATTTAAAAACTTATTAGTATTACCATCTCTAATATTATTATTATTAGTATTATTAATTATCGATATTATTATTATTACTAATATTAAAGTTATTATTAACATTAATATTAAAAACATGGTTATAATTAAAAGTATTATTTTAACTTATCATTTTATCAAAATTTCCATCTTTATTGAAATTATTATTATTACTATCATTATTATCGTTCATATTATTAAAGGTATTAAAATTATCACAGTATTAAATCAACACTTTTAATAAAGATTGCCATTACTATTAAAACTATCAATTTAATTATCATCGATAGAACTATTAATATTATTATCATTATTATTGATATTTATATTATCATTATTATTATTATTATTACCAATATTATTTTAGTATTATTATTACTATTTTAAACAAATAAATGATATATACATATATAAATATATTTACACATAACATAATAAAATTTATATTTTTATCTATTTAGAATATATAAAATAAATATAAGAAGCTTACAAGTTATTAATATAAAAATAACATAACTAATAACTTTATATAAATAAACTTATTCGATTATGATTATATGTGTTAATATATATACAAATGATATAGGTTCGTGAATCCGAGGACATCTCTGTACTTGTTCAAGTGTTATCATACGCATATCATACAAACTATCGTATCGTGAATTTCATATGATCCCTTTTACTCTTTACATTTTTGGACTAAGAATACATGCGCAACTTTTATAACGGTTTTACACGTATCAACTATTAAACTGTGATATGTTGGGCTATGACTAGCAAGTGTCCAACCGACAAGTATAAACGATAACTTGTTATGGGGCAAACTTGAAAGTCTAGTCTAAATACAAGTACCAACTATTAAACTGTGATATGTTGGGCTATGACCAGCAAGTCCCCAACTGACAAGTATAAACGATAACTTGTTAAGGGGCAAACTTGAAAGTCTAGTCTAAATATCAGTACCAACTATTAAACTATGCTATACCCGGCTATGTCCGACTAAGTCCCTACAGTGATATTTTTAATTGCTGCGGCATTCTTAATTATTGGGGATAGGCCTATAGGGAGTAACGTCCCCGATACATTTGACTAAGTCTTTGTATTACTTGATAATGAAATTAAACGACAAGGACAGAACAACTTGTCACGGGGCAAACAACGTTTAGTCTAAATATCACGCACTGGCATAACTTTTGGATCTTGCGAGATCTACTTTACAAACTAAATCTTGTGGTCTAACACTATTACTGAAATCATTATTTATGACAAACATATGAACTCACTCAATCTCGTGTTGACTTTTTAAGCATGTTTATTCTCAGGTACTTAAATATTGCTTCCGCTGTATATCTACTGCTTTGATGATGATTGCTTGCTATGCTTGGAGTCTTCATTACATATCATATCAATTAAAGACATATTTATCTTCCGCTGCAAAACTCAACAAAACGTCTCATGTAGAGTCGTTCTCGTTTATACAACTGTTATTTGATATAATTATACACAAATACCCAGGCCCTATTTGCTGGTGTTACATATTGGTATCAGAGCAGGTTGTTGTAGAGAACTAGGATTGTATTTTATGTGTGCCTTATACAATTAGGTACCTTAGCAATATAGGACTACAACTTTCCCTGACCATAGTACCTTTAATTGTTGCCTTTAACTGTTAAACGCTACACTATGCCTTAGAAACTATGCTTATTAAATTCTTTAATATTTCTTAGAATGCCGAGCCAATCAGAGAACTCTGTCTACTCTCCAATTATGCCACCACATTCAAATGCGATAACTGTTGATTCTGCTGACTCTGGCTCTAATCACTCACCGGTATATAAACCAACGAGTACTTCTGAATGGGAAGCTATTCAAAGCCTTCCTAACTACAATGGTGACTACTCAGGCTACGAGCCCTTAAAAGATCCTATTGAGGAATCATCTAAAAACTTATCTCTAAAGAGAAAGCAAACCGAAATCGCTACTGCTGATGAAGCCGGTCCATCAAAAAGGGCTAACTCACCATCTCGTGAAAACATCGCTCAGATAGAGGCACGACTAAATAACCTAGAGAAAGAAAACAAAATCTTGAAAGAAATCATCATAGAATCCTTCGAAACCCAAACCGAAAGGCTAGGAAAACTTGTAAAGTATAACACAGAAAGAGTGATGGAGAAGGTGATGAAAGTGAAGGACGATGAAGAACGTAATACCCGCTGGGGAAAGCAATCTCTTGCCTATTTGAGAGAAGATGTTGACCTTAGATTTAAGATGGAGGAAGACCACATGAATAATCAACTTTCTATGAGGGACTACATGTACCATGTAATCAATAATGATGTTTCCAATCTTTATGATAACATCGAGTATCTTTATGAGGAACAAAAGGAGAAGAATGACAAGTTTGAGAAGTTTATGAAGGAGGTTGAGGACGAGAAGAAGAAATATGAAGACTACTTCAATCTTAATATTTCCTAGTTATTTTTCCTATTTTCTATCTATGTAAAGGCTAGGCCTTAAACTATTTCTATCCCCGAATCGTGTAATAAGAAGGCTTGTTTAAAGCCTCATTCTTAAAATAAAGTGTTTCGTTTATATCATATTCATCTTTATTCCACTTAAATTTTTTTCAAACTTATGACCTATCAGATTTATCAAACTTCTATATGTTATTGAAGATAATGGTTCGTCCACAAACTCCTGCTACTACTTCAAACACTCACGTATCTTATGCCTTTATGCATCGGTTTGTGAACCGGAAAATGTTATTGGGTTATCACAGTATACGAATTGAAATTCTTTAATCAATATCTGGTTACAAATCTCAACACGTCATACCACCATTATTACATAAATGGATGACACATCATATCTTATCATATCTTATCATATCTATCCCAATAGACCTTGTCTACCACTTTTCCTAAATTTCCTCCGTAAATTACGGAAATCTTTTTGCTATAAATACGTATTCAAGGAGACGAATATATCATTCAGTATTCAATACCCATTTCATATCAAACCCTATTCCAAACACATAATATGAATTTCTCGAACTCCTCGAGCTCCCACGGTAGCGTAACCGGAACAAACGAACCAATCAGCCATCATCTAATTTGGATGAATTGGGGATGGGTTCGTAGCCGACTCAATCAATGGAGGCAAGAAGAAGGTGATCCCTTTCACTAACCAAATTCACCTCTTGGCGAAGAACCTGAAGCACTCACCGGCGAACCAGTTCGGAATACCATTTTCTCTCTTCTTTCCAGGGTATCCCGTCACAAATATATAATATCGAAGATTTTAGATCTTATTCACCCCCTTGTTGTTTCCAACCGCCAATCATCCCGGAATAATAGAAGAACTCAACGAGCTTCGCGCTCGAGTGGTGGCTCTGGAGAATATGGTGCGAAACCTACGAACACCAGCAGCAGCACCAGCAGCATGACCAGTACCACCAATACTATCAACATCACCACCAACAGCATCAGCTTCATCAACCACAACATCCGCATCTCACGCCTCAACATCACACTCAGTACCTCAAACATCAACATCATACGCCCATAGATACCAAGGAATATTAGCAATAAAGAGTTAAGAAGTATTGACTCATTCTTCGTGAAGAATTATATATGTATACCTTATATATATGATTTGGAACAATAATAAATCTTATCGTACTAAGCAATTACGTGAGAATCTCAACTAGTATGTACTACTTGGTTAATTCATATCACTAATATGCTATGATGTACACCCTTCGCTAATGACTTAACAATTGTTAATCACTGCTTCAGCACAATAAACTCCATTTCATAATAAATCAAGTGTAACGATGAATGTATTGATTCATAACTTCATTATTGAAATATTTCGCGACAATTATGAAATCTCTAAGGTTTTGGAGATTATTTACTCTCGTTCTAAACCGCAAATCAGATGAGTTTAATATATATTAACTCATTAAATCCATGATTACATCTGAAGAACACATATATGAATGTATATCTTCATAAAGATTGTAAATTCTATTGTACAAACTGTTAATTGTGAAAATATTTTAACGGGTAGGTAATACCCGAGAAATATTTACATCTCACATTAATACACTGTACATTCTTCAATTTTGATTCATAAATCATTAATTATACTCACTACTTTCACTGTGAAACGCAATCATTTTCATACAAATTTAATTACACATTCTGAAATTAACATACCAGAATTCAAGTAAAGCTTTAGCAGGTGTTATCTTCCTAAAGATCACTACATTCATGAATTATATTCATTCGTATTCTATGATGAATTATCACATCAAACCACCGAAATTATCATCAACAACGCCTATTCGTTAACCATTAGATGTGTTGACGATTACAATCAGCGTTTAATCATCTAAAAATAAAATTTCTTGAAACCATCTCGGATTGATAACCAATGATTCAGATATGGTAGCATTAAATGCAGAGGAAACAAAAGGATTTTCCTCGTCATTGGATCTTAGAAATTCTAAGATATCATCGTATTCTTCGTTATAAATATCCTCTATATTTCTGAAGATATCTTCATAACGATTGTTGACTGCAATTAATTGTCTCCTTGCGATATCTTTATCACATCATAAAGGAAACTGTTTTAGTTTCTATAGTTTAAATTATGAATGATTTGAAGTAGTGTTGGGAATTGAAGCATGAGTTAGTATAATATAATGATGTCAGGCCAACGTGATTATATTACAGTAAGTCATGCTAAATTTTTAATGGAAGATGATGATTCATAGACTTTATAATCATCATTTGCCATGTTACACGACTCTTACATTCTACTTAAATCTCTAAACATATCAAGAACATATTTTCTTGATGATTCGGTCTTTCCAGATATTCTGGTAATTTGACAAATCAAATCGTGCTATTACCTTTCCTTCTGCTTTGAATATTATGATAATTCGAAACTTCATACCTATGAATTCTGGACCGTTACTTGCTTTACAAAAGCATGAAGCTTCGACATATAAGGGAAAATATATAGCCCGATAACGATACCGAAATTACAAACCGTGTATATCAATGCGTATAGTAATATAAAGACACGGGAGAACTAAAAATACAATAAATCCTAGAGCATAATAGAAGTAAACAGACTCCTCTGGTGGGAGTTGGAAAAGAAGGAAGATTGTGGCGATAACCAATATAAGGTCAAGAACAAGAACTGGATTGAGCATATTAACAAATCTTTTGGAAGTATGAATTGAGAAAGAAAGTATAGAAGTGGTGAAGATAATGAAACGGAAGAAGCTAATTTATAATGAAATTCCAGACATGTCAATCGAGACAATTTCACCGCATTTAATCAAAGAAAATCTCAATTTCCGTAATTACCGGAGAATCAAATCTTATAAAGATTTCAAAGATTTCTTTAATTCCTTGAAATCCAGAAATCAATCGTAATTACTTCAAAAGTTAAGGCGAACATTTAATTTTCTCATTTACTCTTTTGCGATAGTTTCGTTTATACTTTTTCTATAATCGAATCGTTTTATCCATATTATTTAATGTCGATAAAACTCTAATTTTCAACTCATATTCATCATTCTTGTTATAAAGAATAGTGATCTCTATTAAATTTTATGACCGTGATTTTCATGAACTCCTTTCTATTTTGTCCACCCTAATATTGTGGCATAAACGCTCAAGGTTTAAATAAGCTCACTATTATTCATAACACATTTCAAGTGTATTGAAATGCTTGTATAAAGTCATTATCTCCTTCCGAGGAAACCTAATCAATGACACTCTTGTTAGATAACCTCCGCATTAATAATAAAACGCACTTCATAAAATTTATGGATCGTATGATTTAAACGCTTGAAACAAAACAATATTCTATCCGTTAGAATTCACGCAAGGCCCCGAGTATACCTGGGAACGTGAAGACCAAATAAATCGAAAATATCCTCACCTGTTTACAAACAACGCCGACTGATGGCAACAACTAACTTTCGGGACGAAATTTCTTTTAACGGGTAGGTACTATAACAACCCGAAAATTTTCGACAAAATATAAAACTAACTTTTATATGATTCTGATAATTCACGAACCATTATTTGTAAATAATTATGTATTAATATTAATTTGTTATATTAATATTATTATTATCACCGTTTACAAGTATTATAACTCTCAATATTATTAATATTATTATTATTACTAATTATTATCATTAATATTATTAGTATTATCACTTTTATTAAAAGTGATAAGATTATTATAAATATCATTATTAATACACATTATTATTATTAATTTGTATTATTATAAATTACTAATATTAATTAGGTATTATTAGGTATTTTAACTTTTTAATTATTTTTTTTTCATTCCTGCTTCCTGGATCATGAATTACAGTCACCATCTTTTTTTTTTATTTTTTTTCCTTCCAGCTTTCCATTTTTATTTTATCTGTTTTATTTTATTTTATGTATTTCTGTCTGATGGATTTGAGTCGACATTCACTAAGTTCGACCTAACAATTTATTCATTTAGATTATATTAATCTCACTTAAACTCTATAAAACTCCCTGGTACACTCTGAATTATAAAACCAAAGGAAAAAAACAGAAATTTAATTATTATTTTTTTTTAAAACCCGTACACCTCTATTCTTGAGGATTTTTGCCAAAATTCGATTTCGATTTTTATTTAAAAATGTAATAATGCCATCTTGTTAGAAATCTCACACTCAAACTATCTGTAAAGTTTCAAATCCAAATTCGTCCTATCAAATTCAAATTTTGGAGTCAAACTTTATATTTCAAAAGTCAACTGAATCGTTCATCATTAAATTCGAGCTTGTTTTTGTGTTTTAAGATTAATTGATTATCCCAATAGTTTCTTTGAGTGATTTGCAAATAAATTCATGTTGGAATCAAGAGCCAAAACAGCCTCAAAAAACAAAATCAATATATATATATTTTTTTAAAATTACGAAGGGAGTAGCAGCAGCTATATGCTGTTTTATATATATATATATATTTTTACTTTTCTGTTAAATTAATTCTCAATATACCAGTTATTTCTAAAAACACGTAATTTGTTTAAAACAATAGTTGAATGATTTAAGTCCTGGTCGACTTGATTATGATGATGAAGGAGAAGAACATTTAGAATACATGATATATATAAATAAAACACGTAGTAAATCAGAAAAACAAGTTAGACTAGATGGTTTGGGCGAGTGTCAGGTGAGCAGGAGGTCGCGGGTTCGAGCCCCGTCTTGGGCATATTATTTTTTGAGAAACTCCTAAGGTAGTTTTCAACTCTATTCTTTTATTTATTATTAATCATTGTTATTATTATTATTATTATTATTATTATTATTATTATTATTATTATTATTATTATTATTATTATTATTATTATTATTATTATTATTATTATTATTACTACTACTACTACTTACTAGTACTATGGAATTACTAATTATTATCGTTATTATTAATTGTTAATAACATGGACATTAAAATTTGTATCACTAGTATAGTTTATATTATCATTATTATTAATAATATTAGTATTAACATTATTATCTTTAATGTTAAAGAAGTCTTACTATCTTTAATGATGAAAGAAGTATTATTATCATTTAAAAACTTATTAGTATTACCATCGATAATATTATTATTATTAGTATTATTAATTATCGATATTATTATTATTACTAATATTAAAGTTATTATTAACATTAATATTAAAAACATGGTTATAATTAAAAGTATTATTTTAACTTATCATTTTATCAAAATTTCCATCTTTATTGAAATTATTATTATTACTATCATTATTATCGTTCATATTATTAAAGGTATTAAAATTATCACTTTATTAAATCAACACTTTAAATAAAGATTGTCATTAATATTAAAACTATCAATTTAATTATCATCGATAGAACTATTAATATTATTATCATTATTATTGATATTTATATTATCATTATTATTATTATTATTACCAATATTATTTTAGTATTATTATTACTATTTTAAACAAACAAATGATATATACATATATAAATATATTTACACATAACATAATAAAATTTATATTTTTATCTATTTAGAATATATAAAATAAATATAAGAAGCTTACAAGTTATTAATATAAAAATAACATAACTTTATATAAATAAACTTATTCGATTATGAGTATATGTGTTAATATATATACAAATGATATAGGTTCGTGAATCCGAGGACATCTCTGTACTTGTTCAAGTGTTATCATACGCATATCATACAAACTATCGTATCGTGAGTTTCATATGATCCCTTTTACTCTTTACATTTTTGGGATGAGAATACATGCGCAACTTTTACAACTGTTTTACACGTATCAACTATTAAACTGTGATATGTTGGGTTATGACCAGCAAGTCCCCAACCGACAAGTATAAACGATAACTTGTTACCGGGCAAACTTGAAAGTCTAGTCTAAATACAAGTACCAACTATTAAACTGTGATATGTTGGGCTATGACCAGCAAGTCCCCAACCGACAAGTATAAATGATAACTTGTTACGGGGAAAACTTGAAAGTCTAGTCTAAATATCAGTACCAACTATTAAACTATGCTATACCCGGCTATGTCCGACTAAGTCCCTACAGTGATATTTTTAATTGCTGCAGCATTCTTAATTATTAGGGATAGGCCTATCGAGAGTAACGTCCCCGATACATTTGACTAAGTCTTTGTATTACTTGATAATGAAATTAAATGACAAGGACAGAACAACTTATCACGGGGCAAACAACGTTTAGTCTAAATATCACGCACTGGCATAACTTTTAGATCTTGCGAGATCTACTTTACAAACTAAATCTTGTGGTCTAACACTATTACTGAAATCATTATTTATGACAAACCTATGAACTCACTCAACCTCGTGTTGACTTTTTAAGCATGTTTATTCTCAGGTACTTAAATATTGCTTCCGCTGTATATCTACTGCTTTGATGATGATTGCTTGCTATGCTTGGAGTCTTCATTACATATCATATCAATTAAAGACATATTTATCTTCCGCTGCAAAACTTAACAAAACGTCTCATGTAGAGTCGTTCTCGTTTATACAACTGTGATTTGATATAATTAGACACAAATACCCCAGGCCCTATTTGGGGGTGTCACACTAGGGTATTACCTACCCGTTAAAATATTTTCACCATTAACAGTTTGTACAAAAGAATTTTTAATTACAATCTTTATGAAAATATACTTACATATATATTTTCCTCAGATGTAATCATGAATTTAATGAGTTAATATGATATTAACTCATCTGATTTACCGTTAGAACAAGAATATATAATCTCTAAAACATTAGAGATTACATAATCGCCATGTCGAACGAAGATAAATGATGTAGAACGATATGTAGAATAATGATTATACTCGAGGTACAGAATGGGATGCTGAGGCATGTGTTGTTGATGGTACGGGTGCTATTGCTGGTGGTCCTGTTGATGTCGGTGATGTTGCTGAAGCTGGTAAGTTTTGCACCATATTTTCCAAAACTATCACTCGAGCATGAAGTTCGTCGACTTCTTGTATTACTCCGGGATGATTGTCGGTCGGAACGAGTGGATGAATAAGGTTTAGAATTGTGGATAGAATATAATTGTGACGAGATACTCTGGAAATGAGAGAAAATGGTGTCTCGAACAGGTTCGCCGGTAAGTGCTTCAGGTTCATCGTCAAGAGGGCAATTTGGTTGGTGGAAAGGATCGCCTTCTTCGCGTCTCCATTGATTAAGTCGACTACGAACCCATCTCCAATTTATCCAGAATAGATTATGGCTAATTGGTTGATTCATTCCAGTTACACTGCTTTCGGAGCTCGAGTGGAAATCCATATCGGAATAGCTGTCGAAATAACTATCGGAATAGCTATCAAAATCTGAGAGACTCGAACTGGTTGAGGGGTTCATCTCGTACAATCAGATGAAGTATTTTCGATAAGAAATAGATTATAGGATGTAGATTAGTACCCTACAATACATAATTTACATATGCATATATAATACTAAAATCCATAAGTTACGGAGGAATCTACAGAAGCTGTCAGGCAAAGGTAACAATAACGGATACGCTAAGATATGAATTTATCTATACACTGTCTATGCAATAGAGGTAGTAAGACGTGTCTAGACTTTAAGGATGATAAGCAAATAATTTTTGACACTAAATGATAAGCAAAACTTTTGACATGCAGACACAGTCGAAGTCCAGACTCACTAATGCATCCTAACGACTTATAAGTTAGATACACTAATGCAAGACCTGGTTCGCTAAGACCACCGCTCTGATACCAACTGAAATAACCCGTCCTAATCTATCTGGATGAATACATTATATTTGGTTACATCGCGAGGTACTTGACCTCTATATGATACATTTTACAAACATTGCATTCGTTTTTAAAAGACAAACTTTCATTACATCGAAAGTTGACGGCATGCATACCATTTCATAATATATCCAACTATAATTGACTTAATAATAATCTTGATGAACTCAACGACTCGAATGCAACGTCTTTTGAAATATGTCATGAATAACTCCAAGTAATATCTCTAATATGAGCAAATGCACAGCGGAAGATTTTTTTTATACCTGAGAATAAATATGCTTTAAAGGGTCAACCAAAAGGTTGGTGAGTTCATTAGTTTATCATAATAATTCATTTTCATCATTTTAATAGACCACAAGATCTCATATATTGTCACGCGTAACTCGCAAATTAAAATTTATTCATATGGTGAACACCTGGTAACCGACCTTAAAAGGATGCATATAGAATATCCCCATCATTCTGGGACTCACATCGGACATGATAAATTGAAGTACTAAAGCAGTTCAAATTCTCTCACTGGGGCTTGTTAGTGCCCATAGATCTATCTTTAGGATTTGTGTCAATTGGTGGCAATTATCATAAACACCAATTCTTAGGCTACCAAGCTAAAAAGAGGCATATTCGGTTCGATAATCCAACCATAGAATGTAGTTTCGATCACTTGTGTCTATTTCGTAAAACATTTATAAAAGCAGCGCATGTATTCTCAGTCCCAAAAATATATATTGCAAAAGCATTTAAAAAGGGAGCAAATGAAACTCACGCATATAAATATTGTAAAACAGTTATTAAAACATTGCATGTATTCTCAGCCCAAAAATGTAATAAGTAAAAGGGATCAAATGAAACTCACTATAATGTATTTTGTAGTAAAAATACATATGACAATATTGAACAATGCAGGGTTGGCCTTGGATTCACGAACCTATATCATTTATATATATATTAACACACATATTCGTAATCGAGTAAATATATATATTATTATTAGTGATATAATTTTTATATTATTAACTTATATATATTTTTCATTATTTAATAAAATGTATTCATTTTGTATATAAAAGTATTAATATAGCTAAGTTATGTATGTTGAATATATTTATATATATATCATTTGTTTGTTGAAGCTAGTAATCGTTATAATAATAAAATAATATTTGTAATGGTAAAAATGATAATATTGATAATAGTTAATATTACTAAAAATAATACTGTTAATAATCTTAGTGATAAATATAATGATATTAATAATACTAACTAAAAAAATATTACTTTTACTGTTAATGATAGTTTTAATAATAAATCTTATGATAATGATAATAATAGTAGTTTTTAATAAAATGAAAAATTTAGTAATAAGTATTGTAATGTGTTTTTTTTTATATAAAGTTTTTATTTGTAATAATAACCATAATAATAATAGTGTTAATATTAATAATAATAATGATAATGATATCCCGTTTTAACATTTATATTCATATTTAGAATTTTATAGTTATAATCTTAACAACATCTTTAAAACTTTCATTTTTATAGATATAATAGTTTTCATAATAATAACATTGATAATACTAATAATAATAGTGCAATACTAATAATACTAATAATAATAGTAATATTAGTAATGATAATACTAATTATTTATAAATTATAATAATAGTGATAATAATGATAATATCATAAGTTATATCATTAATCATTTTGTTAATAATAATATCTAACATAATAACAATAATGATAATTAACAACAATAATCATATATCAATAATAATAATAACAATAGTAATAATAATAATAATAATAATAATAATAATAATAATAATAATAATAATAATAATAATAATAATAATAATAATAATAATAATAATAATAATAGAAATAAAATAAGAATGTATACCCTATAAGAAGCTTTTTAAAAAAAAAAATTTACAGCAACCCGGGCTAGAACCCTCGGCCACTCGCTAACCCGCTAACACCCTAGACCATACCTCCGTTTTTGCTTTTCTGATTAAAGTAACCACTTTAATTTATATATTCCGTATTTCTTACTTCTTCTTCTTCATATCAAATTGACTAAATCAAAATCCATGACCAGAGAGTTTAAATGTTTTGATTTAAGGATTTTCAAATGAAATAGAAACAGGCTGCTTTGGTTTATACAGGTTAACAGAAAAAGAAAATAAAATAAAAATCCCACGATAGCAGCTTTATTTTTGGAGCCGATGAACTCAAAATCAAATCTTGGATTCTAATTAGTTTTAGATAAAAATTATAACATGAAAGAAGTTGTAAACGGTTCCTAGAAACTATCTGGACCTTCAATTGATCTTAAAACATCAAATTGCTCTCGAATTTCATGATGAACAAGAAAGTTAACTTTTTGAAAATTAATTTTGACTTGAAAATTGAGGTTCGTTACTAAAAAGTGAGACTTGAAACTTTCCAGATCGTTTAAGTAAAAGATTCCTAACAAAATGGCATTATTACATTTTGAAGTTTATTTTGAAATCGAGGCTTTTAACAAAATACCCACGAACAGAGCAGAAGCCTGTTCTTCCTCTTTTTTTAAAAAAAAAAAAAAGGCCAATTGCAGAGTATAATTTCTACTGAAAGATTTGTTATGGGTTTCTAAATATATTCTCGTGATACTCTGGGTAATTCGTTTGTTATAAAGCAAAAACTGAGTCGACAGTCATTATTGGAGCACGTACAGAAAAATATAAAAAATTAAAAAGGAGAATTTGATGGATAACGAAATTTGGATATATCTGTATCGAATTTGTCCTTCTAACAGATTTCTCTAGAGACAATAATCAATCATCTACAGTCATGAAAAGGATATGAAGCAGATTTCATTTTTATCTAATTATTTATTTATATACCGTATTTATATACATGTTTATTTATATATCAGAGTATAAATATTCCATATCAATATTTATTTATATATATCTGATGTATATCAGTATTTGTATATCTGTATATTTTCTTACATTTATTGATTATAATAAATATAATTATAAAAATAATACTCTTAATATAATTTTTAATAATACAAATTTATAATAATGTAATAGTAATAACAATAATGTCATTTCTAATGATAATGATAGCAATTACTATAACATTTATAACAATATTATTATTAATAATAATAATACTAATTATAATAATACTATATCAATTTATATATATATATATATATATATATATATATATATATATATATATATATATATATATATATATATATATATATATATATATATACATATATATACATATATATATATATATATATATATATATATATATATATATATATATATTAAAAATATACATTAATAATTTCAACTATTAATATTAATATTTATAATGAAGGTTAATAATATTAATATAATAATTATATTTAAAACTTGTAATTTAATTATGAATATGATATGGTATCATATATTAGATATTTAATATTTATACATTTTATATATATTACATTATATATAATATTACATATGCATAGTATTCATATATATATATATATATATATATATATATATATATATATATATATATATATATATATATATATATATATATATATATATATATATATATATATATATATATATATATATATATATATATATATAGATTTGTAATAATACTAACCATAATAATATAACAACTTATACTTATCAAATTTTATATATGTATATATACTTTATATAATATTAATGTTACCAATGTTAATATTAATAATAATAATAATAATAATAATAAATGTGATAATAATAATATTAATATCTTAATTATTCTTTTACTTGTAATTACGTATATTATATAATAACTTTTATTGAATATTTATTATTATATAAATTTTATATATTATACATATAATAATGATTTTGTATAAAAATTATATATATAGATTTATTTTAATAACAACCTTATTATATTATATTATTTTAATTTTCAATTCTACTAATTAATTAGCATTTTATTATTTTATATATACACATGTATTGATACTTATCTATATATATATATATATATATATATATATATATATATATATATATATATATATACACACACACACATTTAATTATAAACAATTGTTCATGAATCGTCAGGAATAGTCAAAGGCCAAATGAATTTATGAAAACAAATCAAAATTTTCGAGATTCAACATTACAGACTTTGCTTATCGTGTCGAAATCATATGAAGATTAAGTTTAAATTTGGTCAGAAATTTTCGGGTCGTCACAACATGTTTGTCTCATCCTTGCCTCGAACTCAGGTCTCACCGTGAATACAATTAAGTTGTCCAATTTAGAAACAGTGGAAATTCACGCCAGACTTACTAGATTAGAAATTCCACCTCGTGGTTATAATTTACGCTAGTCTTAATAGGTTAGAAAAATAATGAGGAGTGTTTGCAAGCTCATTGGATGGCATGACCTAATTTTGACGGGTATTTGAAAACGTTTGTGTCAATGAATAATGCATGCACACAAGATTCGCTACACTATTTGTTAAAAACCATTTTAACCAATTATATATATCAGTCGTGTTTATGTGTCGAGTTTGTTATTTAATTTCTAGCACAAAAATAACAAATACACAAACGTTTATCGTTTTAAAACAGTTTTAAAAGATGTCGTCCATTTATATTATCTGAGTTATTAAACTCGTTAGAGTTTAACTTATTTTAAAATCGGCAATTTTAATCTTTGAAACTCGTTTAAAGTTTTATTTAATGTTTCCATCAAAAACATATGTAATTTAAGTCTCAAAATTATTTAACTTTAAACTCGTTAGAGTTTAACTTTTTAATATCATCAATTTTAATATTTGAAACTCGTTACCGGTTTTATTTAATGTTTTCATCAAAAACATTTAGCATATATTATAATCAATAATTAAATATAAATGTGTAAAATAAAACACAATCATGCATCACACACACATAGCGTAGCCCAAAAATCCTATGCTTGATCCCATGAGCCGACATGGGATCAAGAGGTCAAACTAAGGGTAATAGCGTAGCTCCCACTTAATTCAAGAATCAAGTGAAACCTGACAAACGCCATCGTTGTCAACTTGACCTGTTCGCCATCTTCTAAGTCAAAATCCACATTGCATCTTTATCTTTAATCTTCATCTTATTACATTTATTTAAAATTGAAAAGTACAACTAATCTAATACTTTTACAATTTAGAATAAAATTAAATACAATACTATGAAATGTAAAATAAATATAATACAACTTTGGCTTCAAAATGGCCTTTCTAATAAAATAAGTAATCAACATGATATAATATTGCCGTAATCAACAATCACAACAATCGCATATAATCAAACACATAGGTCGAGGCATTACGGGCTATGTATGCAATCACAATTTTAACAACTACATTATTAAAACCTATATATGGCTTGTCCATGGTTACAATGCATGTGTATAACCATGGAATACAACAATCAACAATTATAATAAATATTCAAGCCATAACAATTAAATCTACAATTTAAAATAGTGATATTCTTTCAATCATATTTGTGCGTCATGAGGTTAAGTCTAAATCAACCGCGTTGACTTTAAAAACCAAAAATGTTTCGACTTTCACCAATACACCACAAAGCTATATCTAAAGAATAAACACCCGACAATTAAAACGGTGTAAAAGCGGCTCGAAAACCACTGATGGAAAACTGTGTGTACATTTAAATTTTATAAACGCGGCGGAACATGAAAATAAACATATTTTTATTTAATAATAAACGTCTTTTATTATTTATAATAAACTTTCAAGTAAAACATTCACACGATTAACGATCCCAACAAGATCTAATTACACCACTAATAATTGTCAACTAATAAATTCACAAAGAGAATTTTAGATATACCTTTAAAGAGCGATGCAAGAGCGGTAGAATCAACTGTCTACGTCTAGGTTGAAACATATATTCAAAGTGTATGAATATCTCCATGGTTGATCCACACAGCATGTCGAGCAACACCAATCGGATGCTAGTCCGTATAACCCAAAAACAATATCAAATATTGTTTATAATTTTGAAAAGCAATGAAAACAATCCTTTTGTTTTCATTTCGTGCTCGCCGAACCATGAAACACCAAAAAGATTGACATCTTGTGTGGTTTGTTTTATTATTAGTTTAATTAATGAAAATCATAATAAAACTACTCCTCTTTCTTTCGACTGTTGTTTCTTATCAAAAAGAGTTGTCAAAACCCTTAATAATACTACTACTAATTCTATCTTTCTGCCACTACTTGAAACTTATTTATAACCAAGATATATTATTTTTTAGTGAATATAATATTATCATTTTAAATATAATTTTCACACACTTGTGCATTATTGTACATGATTATGATTATTGATTATCGAAGTGGGTGAGATGGATTCATCATGTCAGGTTGGCAAATTGAAAAAAGTTATTCCTCTTTTGACTTTGTTGTAAGAAAACAAGATAGTAGTTAGGTAAAAATATTAATTAGATACAATATCTAATTAATAAATTTAAGACTTTAAAATAATTTAATTAAATCATATTTAACTAAATTATACTCTCACAAATTATGGGTTACAATTATATAACAACATTATATATTAATTGGTGTCTAAATGCTTAATGTGTGTGACCTCATAGGCCTGTACATAAGCGGTAGTATAGATCTGTGTTATGACGTGCACACTGAACCAACACATACTGCATACGCAAACACATAGTGATGTTAAACTCATAAAAATACTACAATAACAAATAACAATGTACCAGTTATTAAGGTTTTAAAAGAGAATGAAGATACAAATACATACTACATATATAAATTTTAAATTAGTCAAAGCTGTCAAAAAGAATCGTATAAACATAAACACAATTAACTAAATAGTTGAAAACAAATAAATAAAATAAACTTACAGATTAATAAGGTTTTATTAAGGAATCTCATGGTTCATAAAGTTTTAGTCATCTTTGCATTCTTGTTTCTTGGCTCTTATGTCTAGATTGTTTCTAGATTCAGATAATTTTTCTACCCATTAACATTTAACACTACATCATGAGCATTCAAATACATTATATATAGCAATAATCTCAGTTTACATACCAGGAAGTTTCATTCCTCCATTGATAGTGCAACCACCTTGATTCCTGGAAATTAACAAGTAAAAAAATAGTAACTGAATAAGTCAACATAACATAGCATGGAAGTATTTTCGGATTAATAGAACAATTATTGAATTATGTTCATAAATGGCTCCAAAATTTATTAAACATCTTCCATCCTTCTGCTGTATAACTCGAACCTGAATAGTCTAATTCTTGTTTCATCAATATTATTCCAAGTTTGATTTTGAAAACTCAAACCTGTATAATACAACGGACACCCCAAATAATACTATTCGACTAATTCCCATGATATGAATGGAAGTTTTTTACAGATGACTCTGTAAAGTACTTCCTATACTAAAGTGTTGGTGTTTAGTCATGATTGAATATTTTCAAAATAATAGTAACAAGCAGAGTGATCAGCCGCGCGTTACGGCGGCCACCTCTATAATGTTTACGATAAACTTTTTGTTGTACATAACTCTATATATATAACAAAAATATTTTAACGTTAATTCGTTTTACATAACTCAAGAAACAATAATTCGTTTCAACATATTAAACACCTTTTACAATTTTAAGCAAAATGGGTCGTCATTCGCATTTTTTCATTTTGATTATCGAGCAGTTGGTGTGTGCTTTTTTAGTAATAAAAAATAAAAAAGTTGAAGGTCAAATTTTATAAATTAAAAAGGTAAAGAGCTAAAAACTTGGTGTAAGAATTATTAGATTAAAAAATAAAGGGGTTAGTTTATAAAACGTGAAACTAAAATTTAAAAAAAAAAAAAAAAAAAAAAAATTCTTTTAGGTTAAGGGTGTGTTTGGATGAAACTAACTGGAGCTGGAGCTTTTGAGATAGAGCTAGAGCTGGAGCTTATTTATGAAGTTGGTAGCTGAAACTTATTAATTTTTATAAGTGTTTGGTAAACTAGCTGAAGCTTATTTTTCAGTTCATAAGCTCTACTTTTTTTCTTAAGCTACTATAAGTAGCTTATTTTTTAAAAGTTTATGAAATTAATAAGTTCTACTTTTAATGTCAACCAAACAAAGCTTATGACTTATAGCTTATTAAAATCATAAGCTCAAGTTCCTATAAGCTTTCATAAGCTCCTCACCCAAACACACCCTAATAATGGAAGGGGAGAAAAAAAAAATGTCAAATCCCAGAATTGAACCCATGCAAACTTCCATACATGTAAGCTGAGATGCCATTGAACGAAAGAAACTTTATTTTTTTACTTTAGTAATGAAATATTTAACTTATAAAATTTCGAGGAAAAAATATAAAAAAAAGGTTGAAACGATGTTCACTACAATGCTTACCATTGAATGTATATACAATTTTAATTGATATAAAATGAAATATTGAATATACATGCTCAATATTATTATTAGGGAAGATTAAGACTGCACATAATAATGGTCGACTGTTGGTTACATACTCTTACCAATGTGTCATGTGCATTCATATAGCAGAAGATTCCGTTACAAAATCAATTCGTAATTTGAAATTTCTATAATTTATGAACTGGTAATCCCATATCTAATTGTAAATAATTTTGGTTAAATGCGAACTGGAAAAAAATATTACACCAAAGTGCTACAATCTTATAAAATCGGTTAAATACATCAATTCCAAAACCTCTTAGATCATATCTATAATTTCCTATAAAATTCTATAATAATGATATTATAAAAATATAACTATGTCACTCATCTATCTATCTATCTATAGATTCTATTATATTACTAAAATGATGACATCATAAAAAATAATTTTCTTTGTTAATAAAAAATTAAAAATAAAAAGAAAAAAATCTAGGACCTCTAAGTGATGTCATAAATGTATTTATTTTTTATAATTTAAAAAAACCATATTAATTATTTAACTTCGTATATGTATCTATTCTAAATTAGGTTTTCTTTATATTGAAAAAATCACGGCTCACGCTCGCTGCATCTGTTCCAGTTACTCAGTATTAGGTTTTCGATATAGTTGAATTGGATGCAGGCTATCATAAAGGCTTGAAAGGTATACGACCTTTTCAAAGCAGGTTTGTCGTTTCTCGAATACTGATTTTTTTTGTTTGTATTATTAGTGGTTGTGCTTTGTTAGTTTGATTTGGTACTTTTAAATTTTTATTTGGTATGTTGACTTGGTGTTTGTTACAGATTATGATGGTGGAATTTGAAGATGGAAGATGGATGAAAAACCCAATAATCGTATGAATGTACAATTCAATATATTCAAACCGTTAAGGTAAATGTAAAATTAACCAAAGGTATGTATTTCTTTGATGCACACCAGGTGCTCGATAAAATTACATAAATAAAATTACCTCTTTGATATGTATTTTCTTTGTTTTGTTAAAGGCAATGAATAATAAGTGTTATGGGAAATTCAGTAAGTCATGAAAAAGATGAAAATAATTGCATTTAGAATTGTTCTTTCACCATCTATATGGTTATTGTTGTAAACTGATCTTTAATTTTTTAGTTTTAGCTAATTTTAGGTTTCACACACATTGTTTTTGTTAGGCTCATCAGCAAATCTTTGATATTATGTGATCGGGATCTTGCCGTAGTTTCTATTCTATTATATTGATTCATCTTTAGCTTTATTACTTCAGTGTGTCCAGGTACTTTGTTTTGGTCATATATTCAGCCTAAGGAATTGCTAAATTGTACTAATGTCAATTGTTTAGTTGGGAAAATATGTATCTTAATGCATGTGTGAGGTTTCTTATGCGTGTTGTGACAATTTAGGGGATATTTGAATACATGTGTATGTATATGGTTCACCACTTTAGCACATTTATGTAGTAGTATTTTGTCTCTCTAAAGCAATATTTATCAGGTTATTTCATCTTCCTAAATTGTAATTTGAATTTTTCAACCTTCATGGTCATATCATGATTTAATTTTAACTTCTATTATTTGCACATTTTCAAATATCTATACAGGAGGAAGTACCTGTCTCAATTTTTTATGGTTTTTTCAAAGGTGACTTATTCCTTATTATTTAATTTACTATAATTTTAGTAAATGAAAATTGCTAATTGAATGTTTGAACGTATCATTTGATTCAAATTTTATGTTTCTTTGCATTGTGATTTAGTTTCATGAAATTTCTCAGAAATGTTGTCATCAAGATGTTCGATCAAATGCTTGGTTCCCTTTTGATGTAGATGTTCTGCATCAAACTTACTGTCGCAAGGTAAAATTTCATTCCCGATATGATGTAATCATTTCGTTTCTGAAAAATAGTGCATACTTCATTAGATTTTATGTTGAATATGTTTTATAAGGATCCATTTTTATTGAATATGCTCTTTTGCATTCTTATAAAAACAATCATAAATCAGTTACTAAATCTTTACTTCATGACAAAATGATGTTGTGATGAAGATTATGTTTGTTTAGTGAACACCCATATGCTACACAAAGTGTTGGATTAAATTTCAAGTTAAAAAAGTGTCTTCTGAACTTTGCACTTTCTTAAGATAGATATGAGCTTATTTTATATCCTTAACTATTTTTCTTTTGAATTGATTCTACATGTTTGCTACTGTTATGTTTGGCTCCTTGAAGATGATTTTTTAAACTAAAATTGATACAAGTGCATACCATCTATTTAAAGTGGCTTTGTGATATGACTTATGAGTTGATCATTGTTGGTAGATTGTGTTGAAGCTTATAACGAGTTTCAGTGTCGATTCCTTTTCACTTGAAGGGTTAAATCGGTTACGGTTTTCCTGAGTGGGTTGAAGGGGTCAATTTCTGTTATATATTTGGATGGGTTTCATGGAAACAAATGCGAATGATGAATGTTGGTATATTGTTTCGTCATACCTAGAAGTGTAAGATTTGAATTGGGTAACTTATGAACCGATTGAATATGTGTAACTGTGTATGGTGAAGTTTGCATACTACGAGTATAACTTGAAATAATTTTTTGGTTATTCTCTTTGGTTTAAGTGTAAGTGAACTGGCTCCCTTTTGAATCAAAAGGCTAGAGAAAGAAGTTACAAGAGGTGTATATTTCATCAAAGTTTTGCTTTTAATATTAAACACATTGTAATGTAATGGAATTGTATGTAATTGTAATAATATTAATGAACTGATGAACTGATAATGGATGGAAAATATATAGACATTTTTGTTTCAAACTTTACATAAATGTAGTTTTTTGATCAACCAAACATGTCAAGATGGTTGTTAGAGTAATGGGATAGTTTATCATACCTTTCTCTTTATATACTTTTACTTTTCATTCAACATTTATAAGATTAGATTCTTCTAATACATACACTTGATCTATAATATGTTACATTTTATATTTTAGGCTTTTTTCACATGTTCACCCTTTATTTAACCAAGACATCTACTGAGATGTTATGTTTAAACTAAATGACTTTAGCATTCGCATTCACTTAATACCTAAAACATATCATTAAACTCTTTTGTTTAAACAAACCCGTAGTTCTACGGGTCATTTCACTAGTTATCTCTTTATATCTATTTATATTATAATAACATAAGCTAAAATAGGTCATTCTAAAAAGGGGGATGATTCTCACACACACTTTTTTTATCCTCACACACCTATTTTAACCTTTTACTCTTCTAATAATACTCAATTGGTGTGTGAGGATCAAAAAAGTGTGTGTGAGAATCATCCCCCTTCTAAAAAACCTTAACTAATTTTAGCCATTCATTAAATTAATCATAAGTGATCTTGACTCTTAATTTTTTCTTAATCTTGATTATGAACTCATAATCCTATCATTGAATTGTTTGATTACAAAAATACCCTTCTACAAAAAGTGGCGGCCTCAATAAGAGTTCACTTTGTTCACACCAAAAAACCCTAAATTCCTCTCAACCCTACGCCCAACGTTCGATCCAGTAGCTGATTTCAAGTAGACCTGGCAAACAAGACCCATAGCTTAAAAAATGGGTTGATTGGGTTTACTTGAAGACCCAAATGGGTCCAAACACATAATATCAAAATTTACTCCAAGACCCAAATGGGTCCAATCACATTATAGAAAATTACTTGAGGACCCAAATGGTCCAAATGGGTTTAATTCAAAAGATTCGATTTCAGTTCGCGAGTTCGAGGCGCGTTATACGACGTGCGTTTTCGACGCGAGTTTTCGGCACGCGTTTTTAGCGCCCGTTTTCGACGCCCGGTTTAAGCACCCCGGTTTCAGCGCCCGGTTTCGCCCCCATTTTTGGACCCCGTTTTTGACGCCCGGTTTCGGTACTCCGTTTTCAGCGCGCGTTTACAGCGCCCGTTTTCGGCCCCCGGTTTCACGCCCGGTTTCGCACCCCATTTTCGGCACCCGTTTCGGGACCCCGTTTTCGGCACCCCGTTTTCGGCATGCGTTTTCAGCGCCCGTTTTCGGCCCCCGGTTTTCGGCACCCGGTTCGGCCCCCGTTTTCGCGCCCGGTTTCCGCACCCCATTTTCGACATCCATTTCGGGACCCCGTTCTCGGCACCCGATTTTCGGCCCGGTTTCGGAGCACGGTTTCGGCCCCCGTTTTTGGACCCCGTTTTCGAACCCCGGTTTCGGCCCCCGTTTTTGGACCACGTTTTCGACGCCCGATTTCGGCGCGCGTTTCAGGGCCCGTTATCGGCCTTCGGTTTCGGCACCCCATTTTCGGCGCCCTTTTCGGCACCCTGTTTCGGCGCTCGTTTTCAGCGCCCGATTTCGGACCCCGTTTTAGACGCCCGGTTTCGGCACCTCGGTTTCGACGCACGTTTTTAGCGCCGGATTTCAATGCCCGTTTTCGGCCCTCGTTTCGGGACCCCGTTTTCGGCCCCCGTTTTTGGACTCTGTTTTCGACGCCCGGTTTCGACACCCCGGTTTCGGGACCCCGGTTTCGGCGCGCGTTTTCAGCGGCCGTTTTCGGCGCGCGTTTTCAGCGCCCATTTTCGGCCCTCGGTTTCGGCACCCGTTATAACAACCCTCACTTTTCCCTTCTGAATTCACCAAGTTGCCCTAGGGTTTCAATGTCATAATCTGTGTATTAGCATTAGGGTTGTTATCCGGGTATAATAGATAAAGTAAATAATACTTAAACCCTAATATTAATTAAAACCCATAACCTAACCCTATACATTAAATACGAAACCCTAATAGCATTTAATATTGAATATTAAACCCTAACCCTAATCCTACATAAATAATATAAACAATATGTCATAAATTAAATGTAACAATTATATGAATTAAAATTTATAAAGAACTCATATGAACTTATTAAAATTTATAAAAGTTAGGGTCTAATATTTAAATAAAATGTAACCATAACCATAATAATAATAATAATAATAATAATAATAATAATAATAATAATAATAATAATAATAATAATAATAATAATAATAATAATGTAACCATAATAATAATAATAATAATAATAATAATAATAATAATAATAATAATAATAATAATAATAATAATAATAATAATAATAATAATAATAATAATAATAATAATAATAATAATAATAATAATAATAATAATAATAATAATCATAATAATAATAAGATAAAGGTTGATCAAGTAATTGTTAATATGAAGATTATGATTTTATGTGAAAAGTTATTAACTAGTTAGTAAAGTTAGATAAATCCCTATCATATTAATGATAATGAAGGTTGTGAATAATTAATAGGCTTATGATCTTATGTGAATGTTATAAAGTTTGGCTAAGTATGATTTTAAAAGAATTAGAGTTACGAATATGGTAAATTATTATGTTAAAAAATTATAATTTTATGTTAAAGCTATTAAGGTTATGATAATTAGGTTATGATTTCATGTGCATGAGTTAAATTAATAAGTAATTATAGTCATGGTGTACGTGCATACATGCATGCATACGTAGGTGCATGTATACATAGTATGTATATATGTGTGTGTATATGTAAATATATACATACAGTGTATATGTATGTGTATATATGTATGTATATGTACGTGTGTATGTATGTATGAATGTGTATTATGTAAGTTATATAAGGTTAGTAAATATAATAAAAGTAATAAGTATATATATATATATATATATATATATATATATATATATATATATATATATATATATATATATATATATATATATATGTATATATATATATATCATTTTACATTTATATATGTAACACATACACCTAATATATACATATATCACATAGCTATAAACATATATATGTATGAAAATAAATAAAGAATATATGTATGTATGTATCACATAGGTGTATATCTATATATGTAACATATAATGATAAGATTAAATAATAGTTGATTAACTAAAGAATAATACTACTATTATTATTATAACTTATACACCTATCTATATGGTACCATTTAATTACACTAAGTATATTATCACTTATATAAATATAATTTTCCTCGAGAACGGTCACTGTTAATATAGTTTGCTATATTAATAAACAAACTTTATGTCAATTAGACATTAACTAATCAAACATAATATCTCTAGATTGAGATCTCCGTGTTCAACACTCCGATCATATAACTTGCGTGGAATATCTATCTGCTATTAAGGTGAACTTTATAGCCCCACTTTTTAACTTTCTCTGTTACTTATTTTATAACTTTGGGGTGTGACACATGCTTGCTTTTAAACTGTTTTACGCTTTGACACAAGTACCTGAAAACTGTTTAACTGTGCTGACATGCTTTGATTCATGCTAAATCCCTACCATGATATCGTTAATTACTGGAATTTTGGTAAGCTTAGTTATTGTGAATAGCGCTATTGAGAGTGACGTCTCTAACCATTTGACCGTTGATCTTTGGTTACATAATAATGATTAAACGACACTGACAGTTCAAGGTGTCCAGGGGTAACTTTGTTTATGTCTCGATATCATAACTTCAGCATTTACTTTTGATAACTAAATCTTGTGGTCTAAAACTATATATATTAAACCTATGTTGTTCACTCAACATTTTTGGTTGACACTTTAAGCATGTTTTGTCTCAGGTACTTAGATATATTGCTTCCGCTGTAGAACTCTGCTGTTACTTAGAAGTCAAGCCGAGCACTGGGACCAGAGTTAACATCCGCGTCAATGGTGATTTTGACGGGGTGTTACAGTTGGTATCAGAGCTCTGGTTATAGGGAACTAGGTTACATTAGTGTGACTAACATGGATAGTTAGGATGCATTAGTGAGTCTAGTCTATAACCGAGTTGTTCATTTGCATTGATTATTTGCATTACATTCTAGATTATGTGCATTAAGTTCACTTATATTTGTTATGCCTAGAACTCATATACCATTCAAATCTTTAGAAACACTTTACTATAGGAACTATACTTACACGTCTGATTCTTAGAATAAGAGCCATGACTTACTTGTATTCCAACAATAGAATGCCACCATACCTATCTCATTATGTAATTTAGGAGAGCCAAGGCTTGTTATAGAGAACCAGGATTGCATTCTATGTGTGCCTTATGTAGGTGCCTTAGCAAACTTTAGGTCTATAACCTTTTCTGCCTTAGTTTTAAGTACTTTCCCTTAATATTTATACTGCCAATCCATCTTACTACATGTTTTTACCTCTTCTGACATTATGTATCCTTTCCTAAGGATGTCAAACCAAAACCCTATCATCTTGCATGATCCTGACTCTGAAGGATCAGCTGATATGTGATTGTTATCATATCAAAACATACCCTATGACCTGACTTCGCCATTATGATTCAAAGTATTCTTTGACTCACATGAAGGGATGTCACTCATGAGTCAACATTCCCACGTCAACTATCTAAGTTTGATCACGTGTCCTGACCTTATAGAGTGACCTTGGAATGGAAATATGAATTAGTGAAATATAATGACGCTTGGCCGATGTGATTATATTACGGTAATTCATATATAAATTCCAATATCATGACATATGGAATAGAAAGTGAATAAAAGAGAAATTTCCAAGCCATTCATGTTATTACATGAAGGTTAATCAACATCTGATTTGTAGATATACGAGTAGCTCGTTTCAACCAAACTATCTGTCTCATACCTATGAGTAGATTAACAAATTCTCCTATGCCATAAAAATTGTAAAGCTTTGCATTTTTTCCTTCTTAAACAACTTATCTCTTTGATGCTTAATTATCACATCCTCGTTGGAGGGAAGGATGCATGTTCTTAAGTGAACTGAAGTGACACCCCCGAAACTTCTTCGAAGCATGTCTCCTGTTATCTGCAATTACGCTCCTAGTGTAGATTTTCATAAACTCATTAGGAAAACCGTCTAAGATAAGCGACAACCACTCGCAAGATTTTCATTTAAATATTCAAACGAAGATATTATAAACACCACATTCACTATCACGTTCTCATACTCTACCATTCATATCTCACTTGTCAGAAACAGCTTCACACATGAACATTTTGAATTTCCAAGAACATACGCCCTAATAATAGTCAACTACCGTATTTAAAAACAATAGATTTCATTACCTCGCAACATTGTTGCTTAAGATAACCCGAAATTTTCAAAATACCTTCACCCGATCTTCGTCGATCTTTTTCCAACTTGTAACCTCCAAAATATGAAAATTCTGTTACCAAAATTTTACATACACTGTTTTACTGTGCGATCCTCTCAAAATTTTATAAAATAAATTTATTTACTTCCATTCGTGCAAATTTTATAAATCATATATGTTTACATAATAAAGTAAATAAAATTTACCTTTATTTATTTTGACTAGTACATATAAAATTATACTTTGACTTTTCTAAATCAATTCTTTTATTCAAAAGATATTTTACTTAAAATAGTACATGTTGTACATAACTCTAGTTTTACTAAGAATTTCGTTCCTTTTTACATTGTCACCTTAAACGACTCGAACTTCTATAAAATTTTCATTACTCGTTTATATAAAAATTTTCGTATTATTTGCAATCACAATTCCTCTTGCCCTTCGACACTTACCATTGAGTTCATCATTCAATTCTATGTTTTAATATCTTTTTGACACAAGAAAGTATTTTTCGTAGATTTCCTCACCTGTTGGAAATAATTTTTATAGCCAATGATTCACATTGATTCTTATCCGCACTTAAACACATAAGTGAATGATTGATCTACTTGCCATCTGAGCGAGAACGTCTTTCTCATTAAAAGATCACACTTTTCGTGCGGTTTCCTATCAGAAATATAATTTATGGTCCTCGATATCCTCTCTAAAGGAGTTACCTTAAACGTTTATGATGTTTATATGTTTACTCTAACCTAGTTACAACTAGATGAAATTCTAAACAAATTTTGACCTCTGTTTCAACATATAGTTAAAATCATGATCATAAGGTTCTTTCCGCAAGGATAAGTTCGTATGTATTATAATATGTTGAATGACATCTTTCATTAATCACTCGTACCATTCTGTGGGCATTATGAGTTTCTTGTCATGCCTTTTGGTTTAACCAATATTCCTGTTGTATTCATGGATCTTATGAACCGTGTATGCAAACCTTATCTTGATAAATTTGTAAGCGTTTTCATTGATGACATTTTAATCTATCCCAAGAGCGAGAAGGAGCTTGAGCAACATCTGCAATTGATTCTAGAGCTCTTAAAGAAGGAACAACTATATGCCAAGTTTTTCCAAGTGTGAACTTTGGCTGCGAACCGTACAATTCCTTGGACATGTAGTTAATAGTGAAGGAATACATGTCGATCCTTTAAAAATCACCATTAATCAGAAATGTTCAAGAACTAGTCATGGAGGAAGTCCATAAGACTAGATATTTTAATCACCTAGGCTCTTATAGCAAAATTTCATGCGACATCAGCTCTCACTTAAATAAATCCCCACTGTAATTAAGTGTAAACTCTGCTTTAACAAAACGTTGACCGAATGGTAAATATTAGTCAACACTTCCAGTTAATTAAAGTTCATACATTCCACATCTCAAATCTTAAAAAGTGTTCTGTTGATGACATACTTGTTATTCCCTTTATGGTCTTCGCAATGATGATAAATTGCACTTCACCGAAAAACCTATAGAAGTTATGAATCGTGAGGTTAAACGTTTGAAACAAAGCTCTATTCCTGTTGTTAAGATTCGTTGGAATTCACGAAGTGGCCCCGAGTATACCTGGGAACGTGAAGACCAAATGAAACAGAAATATCCACATCTATTCTCACCTGCTGATGCATCCGAGGAGTCTTCCTGAAACTTCGGGACGAAGTTTAAATTAACGAGGAAGTACTATAACAACCCTCACTTTTCCCTTCTGAATTCACCAACTTGCCCTAGGGTTCAATGTCATAATCTGTGTATTAGCATTAGGGTTGTTATCCGGGTATAATAGATAAAGTAAATAATACTTAAACCCTAATATTAATTAAAACCCAAAACCTAAACCTATACATTAAATACGAAACCCTAATAGCATTTAATATTGAATATTAAACCCTAACCCTAATCCTAAATAAATAATATAAACAATATGTCATAAATTAAATGTAACAATTATATTAATTAAAATTTATAAAGAACTCATATGAACTTAGTAAAATTTATAAAAGTTAGGGTCTAATATTTAAATAAAATGTAACCATAACCATAATAATAATAATAATAATAATAATAATAATAATAATAATAATAATAATAATAATAATAATAATAATAATAATAATAATAATAATAATAATAATAATAATAATAATAAGATAAAGGTTGATCAAGTAATTGTTAATATGAAGATTATGATTTTATGTGAAAAGTTATTAACTAGTTAGTAAAGGTAGATAAATCCCTACCATATTAATGATAATGAAGGTTGTGAATAATTAATAGGCTTATGATCTTATGTGAATGTTATAAAGTTTGGCTAAGTATGACTTTAAAAGAATTAGAGTAACGAATATGATAAATTATTATGTTAAAAACTTATGATTTTATGTTAAAGCTATTAAGGTTATGATAATTAGGTTATGATTTCATGTGCATGAGTTAAATTAATAAGTAATTATAGTCATGGTGTACGTACATACATGCATGCATACGTAGGTGCATGTATACATAGTATGTATATATGTGTGTGTGTGTATATGTAAATATATACATACGTGTATATGTATGTGTATATATGTATGTATATGTACGTGTGTATGTATGTATGAATGTGTATTATATAAGTTATATAAGTTTAGTAAATATAATAAAAGTAATATATATATATATGTATCATTTTACATTTATATATGTAACACATACACCTAATATATACATATATCACATAGCTATAAACATATATATGTACGAAAATAAATAAAGAATATATGTATGTATGTATCACATAGGTGTATATCTATATATGTAACATATAATGATAAGACTAAATAATAGTTGATTAATTAAAGAATAATAATACTATTATTATTATAACTTATACACCTATCTATATGGTACCATTTAATTACACTAAGTATATTATCACTTATATAAATATAATTTTCCTCGAGAACGGTCACTGTTAATATAGTTTGCTATATTAATAAACAAACTTTATGTCAATTAGACATTAACTAATCAAACATAATATCTCTAGGTTGAGATCTCCGTGTTCAACACTCCGATTGAAATGTCCCGTTCATATTGATTATAAACGTTCCATATTAATTGATTTCGTGGCGAGGTTTTAACCTCTATATGAGATATTTTTCAAAGACTGCATTCATTTTTAAAACAACCATAACCTTTATTTTATCAATAAAGGTTTTAAAAGCATTACGTAGATTATCAAATAATGATAATCTAAAATATATTGTTTACACATGACCATTACATAATAGTTTACAATAGAAATATATTACATCGACATATGTTTCTTGAATGCAGTTTTTACACAATATCATACAAACATGGACTCCAAATATTGTCCTTATTTTAGTATGCAACAGCGGAAACTCTTAGTATTCACCTGAGAATAAACATGCTTTAAACGTCAACAAAAATGTTGGTGAGTTATAAGTTTAACCTATATATATCAAATCGTAATAATAGACCACAAGATTTCATATTTCAATACACATCCCATACATAGAGATAAAAATCATTCATATGGTGAACACCTGGTAACCGACATTAACAAGATGCATATATAAGAATATCCCCATCATTCTGGGACACCCTTCGGATATGATATAAATTTCGAAGTACTAAAGCATCCGGTACTTTGGATGGGGTTTGTTAGGCCCAATAGATCTATCTTTAGGATTCGTGTCAATTAGGGTGTCTGTTCCTTAATTCTTAGATTACCAGACTTAATAAAAAGGGGCATATTCGATTTCGATAATTCAACCATAGAATGTAGTTTCACGTACTTGTGTCTATTTTGTAAATCATTTATAAAACCTGCATGTATTCTCATCCCAAAAATATTAGATTTTAAAAGTGGGACTATAACTCACTTTCACAGATATTTCCTTCCTCAGAAATAAGACTTGGCCACGGATCGATTCACGAACCTATACAAATATGTTCATATATATCAAAGTATGCTCAAAATATAATTACAACCATTTTTATTATGTTTTAAAGATTTGAGTGTATTAAGTCAGCTGTCCTCGTTAATAACCTACAACTAGTTGTCCACAGTTAGATGTACAGAAATAAATCGATATATATTATCTTGAATCAATCCACGACCCATTGTATACACGTCTTAGGCTAGATCACAACTCAAAGTATATATATTTTTGAAATCAACCTCAACCCTGTATAGCTAACTCCAACATTACTGCATATAGAGTGTCTATGGTTGTTCCAAATAATATATATGCATGGGTCGATATGATATGTCAAAACATTTGTATACGTGTCTATGGTATCCCAAGATTATATAATATATTAGAATACATGTATAATACAATATAAGTTAGCTAGGATATGATTTGTATAGATTTGTTAAACATTTCCCGTAGCTAAAAACATCAAAAAATATCCAATCTCGTTTTACCCATAACTTCTTCATTTTAAATCCGTTTTGAGTGAATCAAATTGTTATGGTTTCAAATTGAACTCTAATTTAAGAATCCAAACAGAAAAAGTATAGGTTTATAGTTGGAAATTTAAGTTACATGTCAATTACTAAAGAGGTAGTCATTTCCGTCGAAAGAACGACATCTTGATGACTATTTTGAAAAATATACTTTCACTTTGAGTTTAACCAAGATTTTTGGATATAGTTTCATGTTCATATGAAAAGTCATTTTCCCAGAAGAACAACTTTTAAATCAAAGTTTATCATAGATTTTAATTATCCAAACCAAAACAGCCCCCGGTTTCACTACGACGGCGTATATCCGATTTTATGGTGTTCATCGTGTTTCCAGGTTTTAAATCATTAAGTTAGCATATCATATAGATATAGAACATATGTTTATTTGATTTTAAAAGTCAAGTTATAAGGATTAACTTTTGTTTGCGAACAAGTTTAGAATTAACTAAACTATGTTCTAGTGATTACAAGTTTAAACCTTCGAATAAGATAGCTTTATATGTATGAATCGAATGATGTTATGAACATCATTACTACCTCAATTTTTCTGGATAAAACTACTGGAAATGAAAAAAATAGATCTAGCTTCAAAGGATCCTTGGATGGCTTGAAAGTTCTTGAAGCAGAATCATGACACAAAAACAGTTCAAGTAAGATTTTCACTCGAAATAAGATTGTTATAGTTGTAGAAATTGAATCAAAGTTGGAATTTGAGTATTACCTTGAATTAGAAATATAACCTACTATAAATAACAAAGGTTCCTTGATCTTAGATGATTACTTGGAATGGATTAGAAAGCTTGGAAGTAGACTTGCAAACTTGGAAGTATTCTTGATTTTTATGAAACTATACTTATGGAATTTATGAAGAACACTTAGAACTTGAAGATGGAACTTGAGAGAGATCAATTAGATGAATAAAATTGAAGAATGAAAGTGTTTGTAGGTGTTTTTGGTCGTTGGTATATGGATTAGATATAAAGGATATGTAATTTTGTTTTCATGTAAATAAGTCATGAATGATTACTAATATTTTTGTAATTTTATGAGATATTTCCTCCTAGTTGCCAAATGATGGTTCCCACATATGTTAGGTGACTCACATGGGCTGCTAAGAGCTGATCATTAAAGTGTATATACCAATAGTACATACATCTAAAAGTTGTGTATTGTACGAGTACGAATACGGGTGCATACGAGTAGAATTGTTGATGAAACTGAACGAGGATGTAATTGTAAGCATTTTTGTTAAGTAGAAGTACTTTGATATATGTCTTGAAGTCTTTAAAAAGTGTAAGAATACATATCAAAACACAACATGTATATACATTCTAATGGAGTCGTTAAGTCTTCGTTAGTCGTTACATGTAAGTGTTGTTTTGAAACCTTTAAGTTAACGATTTCAATTAATGTTGTTAACTCAATGTTTATTATATCAAATGAGATGTTAAATTATTATGTTATCATGATATTATGATGTATGAATATCTCTTAATATGATATATACATTAAAATATCGTTACAACGATAATCGTTACATATAAGTCTCGTTTCGTAATTCTTGAGTTAGTAGTCTTGTTTTTACATATGTAGTTCATTATTAACACACTTAATGATATATTTAAATATAATTTTATCATGTTAAATATAGTGTATCAATATCTTAATATGATACATATGTATTTAGTAGACGTTATCATAACGATAATCGTTATATATATCATTTCGAGTTTCTTAACTTAGTAATCTCATTTCTTATGTATATCACACATTGTTAATATACTTAGTGAGATACTTACTCATCATAATCTCTTGTCAACCATATATATATATGTCTATATATACCACAACATGTAGTTTTTACAAATTTGTAACGTTGGTGAATCGCCGGTCAACTTGGGTGATCAATTGTCTATATGAAACTTATTTCATTTAATTAAGTCTTAACAAGTTTGATTGCTTAACACATTAGAAACATTTAGTCATGTAAATATCAATCTCAATTAATATATATAAACATGGAAAAGTTCGGGTCACTACAGTACCTACCCGTTAAATAAATTTCGTCCAAAAAATTTTAAGCTGTTGAAGGTGTTGACGAATCTTCTGGAAATAGATTGCGGTATTTCTTCTTCATCTGATCTTCACACTCCCAGGTGAACTCGGGTCCTCTACGAGCATTTCATCGAACCTTAACAATCGGTATCTTGTTTTGCTTAAGTCTCTTAACCTCACGATCCATTATTTCGACGGGTTCTTCAATGAATTGAAGTTTTTCATTGATTTGGATTTTGTCCAACGGAATAGATAGATCTTCTTTAGCAAAACATTTCTTCAAATTCGAGACGTGGAAAGTGTTATGTACAGCTGGGAGTTGTTGAGGTAGCTCCAGTTCGTAAGCTACTGGTCCGACACGATCTATAATCTTGAATGGTCCAATGTACCTTGGATTTAGTTTCCCCCGTTTACCAAATCGAACAACGCCTTTCCAAGGTGAAACCTTAAGCATGACCATTTCTCCAATTTCAAACTCTATATCTTTTCTTTTACTGTCCGCGTAGCTCTTTTGTAGGCTCTGGGCGGTTTTCAATCGTTGTTGAATTTGAATGATTTTCTTGGTAGTTTCTTGTATTATCTCCGGACCCGTAATCTGTCTATCCCCTACTTCATTCCAACAAATCGGAGACCTGCACTTTCTACCATAAAGTGCCTCAAACGGTGTCATCTCAATACTAGAATGATAACTGTTGTTGTAGGAAAATTCTGCTAACGGTAGGTGTCGATCCCAACTGTTTCCAAAATCAATAACACATGCTCGTAGCATGTCTTCAAGCGTTTGTATCGTCCTTTCGCTCTGCCCATCAGTTTATGGATGATAGGTAGTACTCATGTCTAGACGAGTCCCCAATGCTTGTTGCAACGTCTGCCAGAACCTTGAAACAAATCTACCATCCCTATCAGAGATAATAGAGATGGGTATTCCATGTCTGGACACAACCTCCTTCAAATACAATCGTGCCAACTTCTCCATTTTGTCATCTTCTCTCATTGGCAGGAAGTGTGCTGACTTGGTGAGATGATCAACTATTACCCAATTAGTATCATAACCACTTGCAATCCTTGGCAATTTAGTAATGAAATCCATGGTAATGTTTTCCCATTTCCATTCCGGGATTTCAGGTTGTTGTAGTAGACCTGATGGTTTCTAATGTTCAGCTTTGACCTTAGAACACGTCAAATATTCTCCTACATATTTAGCAATATCGGCTTTCATACAGGCCACCAAAAGTGTTTCTTGAGATCTTTATACATCTTCCCCGCTCCGGGATGTATTGAATATCTGGTTTTATGTGCTTCCTTAAGTACCATTTCTCTCACATCTCCAAACCTTAGTACCCAAATTCTATCAGCCCTATATCGGGTTTCGTCTTCTTGAATATTAAGATGTTTCTATGATCCTTTGGGTATCTCATTCTTCAACTTTCCTTCTTTTACAACCCCCTGTTGCGCCTCCTTTATTTGAGTAGTAAGGTTAGTACGAATAATTATATTCATAGGTTTTACCCGTATAGGTTCTCTGTCCTTTCTACTCAAAGCGTCAGCTACCACATTCGCCTTCCCCGGGTGGTATCGAATCTCAAAATCATAATCATTCAACAGTTCAATCCACCTGCGTTGTCTCATATTCAGTTGCTTCTGATTAAATATATGTTGGAGACTTTTGTGGTCGGTATATATAATACTTTTGACCCCATATAAATAATGCCTCCAAGTCTTTAATTCAAAAACAACAGCACCCAATTCCAAATCGTGAGTCGTATAATATTGCTCGTGAATCTTCAATTGTCTAGACGCATAAGCAATCACCTTCGTTCGTTGCATTAATACACAACCGAGACCTTGCTTTGATGCGTCACAATAAATCACAAAATCATTATTCCCTTCAGGCAATGACAATATAGGTGTCGTAGTTAGCTTTTTCTTCAATAACTGAAACGCCTTCTCTTGTTCATCCTTCCATTCAAATTTCTTCCCTTTATGCGCTAATGCAGTCAAGGGTTTTGCTATTTTGGAAAAATCTTGGATGAATCTTCTGTAGTAACCAGCCAATCCTAAAAATTGACGTATATGCTTCGGAGTTTTTGGGGTTTCCCACTTTTCAACGGTTTCGATCTTTGCTGGGTCTACCTAGATACCTTCGTTGTTCACTATGTGACCGAGGAATTGAACTTCTTCCAACCAAAATGCACACTTTGAAAACTTAGCGTACAGTTTTTCTTTCCTCAATACTTCTAGCACTTTTCTCAAATGTTCTTCGTGCTCTTGATCATTCTTTGAGTAAATAAGTATGTCATCGATGAAAACAATGACAAACTTGTTAAGATATGGCCCACACACTCAGTTCATAAGGTCCATGAACACATCTGGTGCGTTAGTCAATCCAAACGGCATAACCATAAACTCGTAATGAACATAACGCGACCTAAAAACAGTTTTAGAATATCATCCTCCTTTACTCGCATTTAATGATATCCAGAACGTAAATCAATTTTCGAATAAATCGACGAGCCTTGTAGTTGATCAAATAAGTCGTCAATTCTCGGCAGTGGATAACGGTTTTTGATGGTAAGTTTATTCAACTCTCTGTAGTCAATACACAACCTAAATGTACCATCCTTCTTCTTGACAAACAAAATAGGAGCTCCCCATGGTGATGTGCTTGGTCGAATGAAACCACGTTCTAATAGTTCTTGCAGTTGGCTTTGCAGTTCTTTCATCTCACTGGGTGCGAGTCTGTAAGGGGCACGAGCTATTGGTGCAGCTCCTGGTACAAGATCTATTTGAAATTCAACAGATTGATGTGGAGGTAGTCCCGATAATTCTTTCGAAAATACATCGGAAAATTCTTTTATGACGGGAACATCATTGATGCTCTTTTCTTCAGTTTGTACTTTCTCGACGTGTGCTAGAACAGCATAGCAACCTTTTCTTATTAGTTTTTATGCCTTCATATTACTAATAAGATGTAGCTTCGTGTTGCCCTTTTCTCCGTACACCATTAAGGGTTCTCCTTCTTCTCGTACAATGCGAATTGCATTTTTGTAACATACGATCTCTGCTTTCATCTCCTTTAGCCAGTCCATGCCAACTATTACATCAAAACTCTCTAACTCTACTGGTATCAAATCAATCTTAAATATTTCGCTACCCAGATTAATTTCTCGATTCCGGCATATATAATCTGCTAAAATTAATTTACCGTTTGCTAATTCGAGTAAAAATTTACTATCCAATGGCGTCAATGGACAACTTAATTTAGCAGAAAAATCTCTACTCATATAGCTTCTATCTGTACCCAAATCAAATAAAACGTAAGCAGATTTATTGTCAATAAGAAACGTACCCGTAACAAGTTCCGGGTCTTCCTGTGCCTCTGCCGCATTAATATTGAAAACTCTTCTGCGGCCTTGTCCATTCGTGTTCTCCTGGTTCGGGCAATTTCTAATAATGTGGCCCGGTTTTCCATATTTATAACAAACTACATTGGCATAACTTGCTCCGACACTACTTGCTCCGCCATTACTCGTTCCGACACCATTTGTTCCTTTCGTTCTGTTAACCCCTGGTCCGTAGACCTCACACTTTGCCGCGCTATGACCATTTCTTTTACACTTGTTGCAAAATTTGGTGCAGAACCCCGAGTGATACTTTTCACACCTTTGGCATAGCTGCTTCTGATTATTGTTGTTGTTGCGGTTGTTATTGTTGTTGGGATGATTGTTGTAGTTGTTGTTGTTGTTGTTGTTGTTGTGCCATTTTTTGTAGTTGTGATTGGTGTTGTGATTGTTGGGATAGTTGTTGTTGTATTGGTGACTCTTATCACCGTTTTCCTCCCACTTTCTTTTGACTAGCTTTACGTTGGCCTCTTCGGCCGCCTGTTCTTTAATTTTTCCCTCAATCTGGTTCACTAGTTTGTGAGCCATTCTACATGCCTTTTGTATGGAGGCAGGCTCGTGTGAACTTATATCTTCTTGGATTCTCTCCGGTAACCCTTTCACAAACGCGTCGATCTTCTCTTCCTCATCTTCGAATGCTCTCGGACACAATAGGCACAATTCTGTGAATCGTCTTTCGTACGAAGTAATATCAAATCCCTGTGTTCGTAACCCTCTAAGTTCTGACTTGAGCTTATTGACCTCGGTTCTGGGACGGTACTTCTCGTTCATCAAGTACTTGAATGCTGACCACGGTAGCGCGTAAGCAGCATCTTGTCCCACTTGCTCTAGATAGGTATTCCACCATGTTAACGCAATACCTGTGAAGGTATGCATAGCGTACTTCACTTTGTCTCCTTCAGCACACTTACTTATGGAAAACACCGATTCAACTTTCTCGGTCCACCGTTTCAATCCGATTGGTCCTTCGGTCCCATTAAATTCTGAAGGTTTGCAGGTAGTGAATTCCTTGTAGGAGTATCCTACACGATTTCTTGCGCCGTTAGCTGTATTGCTAGATTCAGAGTTATTGTTGGTATGTAGCGCGGCATGTACTGTGGCTATGCTTGAAGCAAGAAAGGCACGAAATTCCTCTTCGCTCATATTCAAGGTGTGTCGAGTAGTCGGTGCCATTTCCTTCAAAATAGTTAAATGAAATATGTTAATCATACAGAATATTAAGAGTAGTCAATAGTATCTCGTAGCATAATATGAACTCATTTATAAAAGCTTTTTCTTCATATTAGCGTTTTATAAGTTTAAATTCGGGTACTACCTACCCGTTAAGTTCATACTTAGTAGCTAATATACAATTCAACTACTACAATTCCATATGAAAAACTGATTATAATAATATATCACATACAAATATTCTTCAAACTTACAACTTCGTATATTACATATAATATGAAATATAGTACACTATGATACAGGACAGTTTTGAAGATAAATCTAGTTAATACGCAAGTTGTTCAGCAAAGGAAAAAGAGACACATAATTCATAAGTCCAGAAACAAGTCATGCATTCTGGTTTTACTAAGACGACTTCCCATCCTTGGTCTTATGGAAAATAACCGTTATGACCATTGGCTAGGCAGCATGTTGTAATGTCGTCAAAAGGACGAGGGTTTCGTAATGTCCAACAGCCCCGTAATAATCTAAAAACCTTGTTTCTCTCCCCAACTACTGAATCCGTCACTTGTGAGAAAGTTTTATTTAAAAGCTGCAATCCGATGTTCTTTTTCTCACTTTGGTAAGAAGCGAACATCACTAACCCGTAAGCATAACATGCTTCTTCATGTTGCATGTTAGAAGCTCTTTCTAATTCACGAAATCCTATGTTGGGATATGTTGAGTCAAAATAGGTTCTTAACCCATAGCGTAAAATTGCATTTGGGTTCCCCGCATTTAATGCTTTAAAGAAAACACGGCGTAACTTAAAGTCTCCCTAATGTGATATACCCCACCTATCAAAGGAAAGCCTTTTATAAACTAAGGTATTTCTGGAAAGTCTTTCAAATGTTTGACAAGTTAATTTCGCCATAACTAAATATGCTGATGAATTCTGACCGACTCTAGACAAGATTTCCTCAATCATATCCTCTGGTAGGTCTTCTAAAATATTCGGTTGTCTACCCTTAACGTCCATTTTGTTTTTATACTGTAAAATAGACAAGGATTAGATTCGTAATAACAAACAATACAAGCAATTTTTACATAGAACATAGAAGTACAAGCATACTACAATACATTTATTACACAACATGCTCACACCCCTCTAATCTGAATCACTGATTTCTTCTTCTTAGGACTTGGTTCTTTTTCCTAATTTTCTAGGGATATATGATGTTCCTCTAATACGAGCCATCATTTTCCACATTGGTTTAGAAAAACCTGGTGGTTTAGAGGTTCCCGGGTTATTGTCACGATATTGAAAATACGGGTGTTGACGGTACATATAAAGTTCATCGGGGTCGGAATCAGATTTCTCTATTTTGATGCCTTTTCCCTTATTATTTTCTTTTTCCTCATTAAATTGGGTCGGGGTAATTTCTATAACATCATCGGAATCCTCATCAGGATCCGATTCATCGGAAAATTACCATTCTCAATATTTTGCTTCCTTAGCGGAAACACCATTGACCATTATTAACTTTGGTCCATTGGTTGAGGATTTTCTTTTATTTGATCGGTTTTTTGTGGTTCCTACTATTCCCCCCTCCGGAACCTCTTCTTCTTCTGGTTCCTCTTCTTCTGGTTCCTCTTCTTCCGGTTCCGTTTCCTCTTCTTCCGGTTCTTCGGGAACTTGTGAATCTTGCCAATATATATTCAACTCTTCGTTATTATTAGGTGAGTCAATGGGATTTGTGCTAGAGGTAGACATCTATCACACAATATCAAACATGTTAAGAGATTAATATATCACATAATATTTACATGTTAATAATATATAGTTTCCAACAAAAATGTTAAGCAATCATTTTTAAAGAAAACACGGTCGAAGTCCAGACTCACTAATGCATCCTAACAAACTCGATAAGACACACTAATGCAAATTTTCTGGTTCTCTAAGATCAATGCTCGGATACCAACTGAAATGTCCCGTTCATATTAATTATAAACGTTCCATATTAATTGATTTCGTTGCGAGGTTTTGACCTCTATATGAGACGTTTTTCAAAGACTGCATTCATTTTTAAAACAACCATAACCTTTATTTTATCAATAAAGGTTTTAAAAGCATTACGTAGATTATCAAATAATGATAATCTAAAATATACTGTTTACACATGACCATTACATAATGGTTTACAATAGAAATATATTACATCGACATATGTTTCTTGAATGCAGTTGTTACACAATATCATACAAACATGGACTCCAAATCTTGTCCTTATTTTAGTATGCAACAGCGGAAGCTCTTAGTATTCACCTGAGAATAAACATGCTTTAAACGTCAACAAAAATGTTGGTGAGTTATAGTTTTAACCTATATATATCAAATCGTAACAATAGACCACAAGATTTCATATTTCAATACACATCCCATACATAGAGATAAAAATCATTCATATGGTGAACACCTGGTAACCGACATTAACAAGATGCATATATAAGAATATCCCCATCATTCTGGGACACCCTTCGGATAGGATATAAATTTCGAAGTACTAAAGCATCCGGTACTTTTGATGGGGTTTGTTAGGCCCAATAGATCTATCTTTAGGATTCGTGTCAATTAGGGTGTCTGTTCCCTAATTCTTAGATTACCAGACTTAATAAAAAGGGGCATATTCGATTTCGATAATTCAACCATAGAATGTAGTTTCACGTACTTGTGTCTATTTTGTAAATCATTTATAAAACCTGCATGTATTCTCATCCCAAAAATATTAGATTTTAAAAGTGGGACTATAACTCACTTTCACAGATATTTCCTTCCTCGAAAATAAGACTTGGCCACGGATCGATTCACAAACCTATACAAATATGTACATATATATCAAAGTATGCTCAAAATATAATTACAACCATTTTTATTATGTTTTAAAGATTTGAGTGTATTAAGTCAGATGTCCTCTTTAATAACCTACAACTAGTTGTCCACAGTTAGATGTACAGAAATAAATTGATATAAATTATCTTGAATCAATCTACAACCCAGTGTATACACGTCTCAGGATAGATCACAACTCAAAGTATATATATTTTTGGAATCAACCTCAATCCTGTATAGCTAACTCCAACATTACTGCATATAAAGTGTCTATGGTTGTTCCAAATAATATATATACATGGGTTGATATGATATGTCAAAACATTTGTATACGTGTCTATGGTATCCCAAGATTACATAATATATTAGAATACATGTATAATACAATATAAATTAGCTAGGATATGATTTGTATAGATTTGTTAAACATTTCCCGTAGCTAAAAAGATCAAAAAATATCCAATCTTGTTTTACCCATAACTTCTTCATTTTAAATCCGTTTTGAGTGAATCAAATTGCTTTGGTTTCATATTGAACTCTAATTTAAGAATCCAAACAGAAAAAGTATAGGTTTATAGTCGGAAATTTAAGTTACATGTCAATTACTAAAGAGGTAGTCATTTCCGTCGAAAGAAAGAAATCTTGATGACCATTTTGAAAAACATACTTTCACTTTGAGTTTAACCAAGATTTTTGGATATAGTTTCATGTTCATATGAAAAATCATTTCCCAGAAGAACAACTTTTAAATCAAAGTTTATCATAGTTTTTAATTATCCAAACCAAAACAGCCCCCGGTTTCACTACGACGGCGTATATCCGATTTTATGGTGTTCATCGTGTTTCCAGGTTTTAAATCATTAAGTTAGCATATCATATAGATATAGAACATGTGTTTAGTTGATTTTAAAAGTCAAGTTAGAAGGATTAACTTTTGTTTGCGAACAAGTTTAGAATTAACTAAACTATGTTCTAGTGATTACAAGTTTAAACCTTCGAATAATATAGCTTTATATGTATGAATCGAATGATGTTATGAACATCATTACTACCTCAAGTTTTCTGGCTAAAACTACTGGAAATGAGAAAAATGGATCTAGCTTCAAAGGATCCTTGGATGGCTTGAAAGTTCTTGAAGCAGAATCATGACACGAAAACAGTTCAAGTAAGATTTTCACTCGAAATAAGATTGTTATAGTTGTAGAAATTGAATCAAAGTTTGAATATGAATATTACCTTGAATTAGAAAGATAACCTACTATAAATAACAAAGGTTCCTTGATCTTAGATGATTACTTGGAATGCATTAGAAAGCTTGGAAGTAGACTTGCAAACTTGGAAGTATTCTTGATTTTTATGAAACTATACTTATGGAATTTATGAAGAACACTTAGAACTTGAAGATGGAACTTGAGAGAGATTAATTAGATGAATAAAATTGAAGAATGAAAGTTTTTATAGGTGTTTTTGGTTGTTGGTATATGGATTAGATATAAAGGATATGTAATTTTGTTTTCGTGTAAATAAGTCATGAATGATTACTATTATTTTTGTAATTTTATGAGATATTTCATGCTAGTTTCCAAATGATGGTTCACACATGTGTTAGTGACTCACATGGGCTGCTAAGAGCTGATCATTAAAGTGTATATACCAATAGTACATACATCTAAAAGCTGTGTATTGTACGAGTACGAATACGGGTACATACGAGTAGAATTGTTGATGAAACTGAACGAGGATGTAATTGTAAGCATTTTTGTTAAGTAGAAGTACTTTGATATGTGTCTTGAAGTCTTTCAAAAGTGTAAGAATACATATCAAAACACAACATGTATATACATTCTAATGGAGTCGTTAAGTCTTCGTTAGTCGTTACATGTAAGTGTTGTTTTGAAACCTTTAAGTTAACGATTTCAATTAATGTTGTTAACCCAATGTTTATTATATCAAATGAGATGTTAAATTATTATGTTATCATGATATTATGATGTATGAATATCTCTTAATATGATATATACATTAAAATATCGTTACAACAATAATCGTTACATATAAGTCTCGTTTCGTAATTCTTGAGTTAGTAGTCTTGTTTTTACATATGTAGTTCATTGTTAACACACTTAATGATATATTTAAATATAATTTTATCATGTTATATATAGTGTATCAATATCTTAATATGATACATATGTATTTAGTAGACGTTATCATAACGATAAGCGTTATATATATCATTTCGAGTTTCTTAACTTATTAATCTCATTTCTTATGTATATCACACATTGTTAATATACTTAGTGAGATACTTACTCATCATAATCTCATTTCAACCATATATATATGTCTATATATACCACAACATGTAGTTTTTACAAATTTGTAACGTTCGTGAATCGCCGGTCAACTTGGGTGATCAATTATCTATATGAAACTTATTTCATTTAATCAAGTCTTAACAAGTTTGATTGCTTAACACGTTGGAAACATTTAGTCATGTAAATATCAATCTCAATTAATATATATAAACATGAAAAAGTTCGGGTCACTACATCGATCATATAACTTGCGTGGAATATCTATCTGCTATTAAGGTGAACTTCATAGCCCCAATTTTTAACTTTCTCTATTACTTATTTTATAACTTTGGGGTGAGACACATGCTTGCTTTTAAACTGTTTTACGCTTAGACACAAGTACCTGAAAACTGTTTAACTGTGCTGACATGCTTTGATTCATGCTAAATCCCTACCATGATATCGTTAATTACTGGAATTTTGGTAGCTTAGTTATTGTGAATAGCGTTATTGAGAGTGACGTCTCTAACCATTTGACCGTTGGTCTTTGGTTACATAATAATGATTAAACGACACTGACAGTTCAAGTTATCCAGGGGTAACTTTGTTTATGTCTCGATATCATAACTTCAGCATTTACTTTTGATAACTAAATCTTGTGGTCTAAAACTATATATATTAAACCTATGTTGTTCACTCAACCTTTTTGGTTGACACTTTAAGCATGTTTTGTCTCAGGTACTTAGATATATTGCTTCCGCTGTAGAACTCTGTTGTTACTTAGAAGTCAAGCCGAGCACTTGGACCAGAGTTAACATCCGCGTCAATGGCGATTTTGGCGAGGTGTTACACCCGTTTTTGGCCAACGGTTTCGGCCCCGGTTTTGGCACCCTGTTTCAGCGCCCAGTTTGGACCCCCGTTTTTGACCCCGTTTTCGACGCCCGGTTTCGGCCCCCGTTTTTGGACCCCGTTTTCGGCGCTCGGTTTCGGCAACCCGTTTTCGGCGCCCGTTTTCAGCGACCGTTTTCGGCCCCCGGTTTCGGCACCTGGTATCGGCACCCGGTTTCGGCCCCCATTTTCGCCCCGGTTTCGGCACCCCATTTTTGGCACCCGTTTTGGGACCCTATTTTCGGCCCTCGGTTTTTGCCCCCGGTTTCGGCACCCTGTTTCGGCGCCCGTTTTTGGCGTCCGGTTTTGGCCTCCGTTTTCGGACCCCATTTTCGACGCCCGGTTTCGGCCCCCCGTTTTCGACGCCCGTTCTCAGCGCCCGGTTTCGGCGCCCAGTTTCGGCTCCGGTTTCAGGCGCCCGGTTTCGAGGCGCGTTTTCGGCCTGCGATTTGGGCGTGCGTTTTTTGGCGCCTGATGTGCGTAGAGGTGTATATGAAATAGCTTATATTTTACTAGGAAAAACTACTAAATACGATACAATTTTACACAAGATATTTATTTATTTATAGAATGGATATACATAAACCTTGCTACAACACTTATAGGCAGTGTACCTAATCGTACAGTAGTGTAGTTTTTAGTAAGTCCGGTTCGTTCCACAGGGAATCTTTTAAACAAAGCTTAACGCTATATTAGTTTTAATTTATAAAAATACAAATATATATATATATATATATATATATATATATATATATATATATATATATATATATATATATATATAAGTAATGTTATTATTATAAAGGGGGGTTTTTACCGTTTAATGACCGGTTTGTCGATTTTAAAAACTTTAGTCGTAGTTAAAACCTAATGTAAAATATTAAATAAATAAAAGACTTAGCGTAAAATAAATAACGATAATGAAATTGCGATAAATAAAAGTGCGATAAAATAAAATTACGATAATTAAAGAGTACGAAAATTAAAAGTGCAATTAAATATGAAAATAAAGAAATTATGCCTATTTAAACTTCCATAATCATGATGTTTGACGCGTTGATTTTAGTTTTATGCCCATGGGTTAATTGTCCTTTGTCCTGGATTATTTAATATGTCCGTCTGGTTTTTTTCCATAACAGTCCATCAGTCATAAATATAAAGTGCGAGTGTCCTCGTCAAATTATCCTTATACCCGAAGTCAAATATTCCAACTAATTGGGGACTTAAACTGTAACAAGGTTTTATTACTTTGTTTAATAATTACACCAGGATATCGACTGCGTGTAACCCAAGGTTTTAATACTTTGTTATCAATTATGCCAAGTGTCCTTGTACATAATTTCACCCTTGTTTTAATAATTTCATAGACTATTAATCCATTCCCGTGTCCGGTTAAATGAACGATTATTCGTACATATAAATACCCCGCCCATTGTGTCCGATCGAGTATATATGGTTATTTATAGGGACGTCCAATTGTAAATCTTTATATTAAAATAACAAACTATCATTTAGTTAAACAAATATAAAGCCCATTAATAGCCCATAGTCTAATTTCCACAAGTGTCGTTCTTTTGTCCAAACCCCAATTATGGTACAAAGCCCAATTACCCAATTTTAATATTTTTAGCCCAACATCATGATTACTTCGGCTTAAATAAGCATAATAATAACTTAGCTACGAGACATTAAATTAAAAAGGTTGAACATAACTTACAATGATTAAAAATAGCGTAGCGTTACACGGACAGAATTTCGACTTACACCCTTACAACATTCGCTAACATACCCTTATTATTAGGATTTAAAATTAAAATTAAAATTAAAATTATAATATATATATATATTTTACGTATGATGAAAAATGAAAAAGGTGTAAAAAATTCGGCCGAATGCTCGGCCTTTTATAGGTGGATTTCTGACTTTCAGGGCTCCGTGAGTGCGGTGGATTTTGCTCTTCAGAGCTCCGCGAGTGCGGAGCTGTGGAATCCAGCTCACACAAGCTTGGCTCCTAGCTTGCCGATGGTTTATATAATATAATATAATATATATATTAATTTCAAGAATTAAATATATATTATATTATATTCATGTGCATAGTTGACTTGTAATTTTTAGTCCGTTGCGTCGAGCGTTGAGAGTTGACTCTGGTCCCGGTTCCGGATTTTCGAACGTCCTTACGTATAATTTAATATCTTGTACTTTGCGTTTCACGTTTTGTACTCTTGTAATTTTGAGACGTTTCTTATCAATAATTGGAACCTCTTTGATTGTACTTTGTACTTTTTAGCTTTTTGGTCATTTGCGTCTTCAATTTGTCGAATCTGTCTTTTGTCTTCACCTTTTATTATTTAAACGAATATCACTTGTAAATAGAACAATTGCAACTAAAAGCTTGTCTTTCTTGAGGGATAATGCTATGAAATATATGTTCGTTTTTAGCATTATCAAATATTCTCACACTTGAGCGTTGCTTGTCCTCAAGCAATATAGTCTTGAAATATACTAGAATCACTTCTTTATTCTTCACACTTTGTACATCAGTGATTTCTATACGGCGGTATGAACAATGGTAGTAACGATGTGGTTTACAGTCCCACATGACTATGAAAATTTAGATCCTTTAAGGAAATTGGATCTTTATGAAAACATTTGATCTTTTGAAAATTAAATCTAGCTTTTACCCTAGATAAGTTTTCCGGAATAACCCTTCACCGATGTTTGCAAAATATTTTTGTGGGTTTGGTGGGTTTCAGATTTGAAAAATTTTAGCTCAAAACTTGTGGTTTTGTGTCACCCACTTGCTAACCTTGTATTGGGAAAGCAACACGTCCAGTATATACTTGCTCTGAATATTACCTTTCGGTAAACTACCGTCCGGTTGTAAAGGAAAGCGTTGAACAAGCAACTGTTAAGGCAATGTCCCCTGACATGCTTTTAATTATGGTCTATAACGTATCGGATGCAATTACTATCCTTGGTAGGAGCAATAGTAAAGCTCACCCTTATAATTTTTCGGTCTGGCACAAGGTCCTGTCTTTGACCATGCTATGCAACCACCGTTCTTACGGTTGACACCCGATTTGGTTCAGGTGACCTAATGAATTCCAGGTGAATTCCTAGGATTTTACGTTTAATGGTAATGAACGCATTGAAAATGGGTTTTCAGAAAACAAATCGGTTTGTAATTTTGATCAAAATATTTTCTCGTTCAAGCTCGAGTTTAGATATCATTGAATTCCATGAGTTTGTAATTCTCAATCTTTAAGGTCAATCTCTAGGATTGAGTAATATCAGTCTTAAAAGCTGATTTTTGATCTTTAAGGAGATTATCCTTTCTGGGGGTCTGATTCATTAGTTTTATCCAGCTAATTTGCACGGCGTCCTCCCCATTTTACAAGACAGATCCTCTCATGGTTAGGATAAGTCTGACCACTTGGCGACCCTGTTTTATGCTGAGGTCCGTGGATTTCCTGCTGATTTTAGTGATGACTTTTCTAGATTTTTCGTCAACCTACAGCTGGTCTGGACGACAACTTCATGACCTAAATCAAGAAGCGCGTTTCTTTTTCGGAAGACTTTACTTCCTTTAAGTGATGGAATTGATTCATCGTGTAGATCCATCTTTCTTACAGTAAATCGGGTAAAAATGTTTAGTTTAGTCCAAAGCAAAAGTATCTTCAACTATTTGTTACAGAAATATGTGACATATGTTTAAGATAACTTGGTAAATTTTCCCACACTTGGCTTTTATTTTCTTTTATTTGCCTTTTTATTGTCCTCTATTCCATTTTAAATGAATTCTAACATTTTGGTTTTTTTCTCAATTTATGTCCTTTCCGAGGTAACAATAATTTCGGTGTTAACACCTAGTTTTATCGTTCATAAATATGTATAAACATGATTTTGAGTTTATTTAATTGAAAATTTTGAAAAATTTTACTAGAAGTGGGTAGTCAGTATATAAGACTAGGGCTGTTCTTTGTTATCAGAGAGCACTAGATTCTAATACAACTACTACGTTACTAGTATTTTCAATGGTAACCAAGTGTTTAAGTTAAAAATTTTAAAAATTCGAAAGAATTTAACCCCTTCCCACACTTAAGATCTTGCAATGCCCTCATTTGCAAGAAATCAGTAACAATTTAAATTATTGAGGGTGATTAGCGTAGAAAAATGATTAAATTTTACCAAAGTTTCCAAACATATTGGCGTTTGTTTGCTGAATAATAAATGGTGCACATCATTGGTTCATTCCGTCTGTTGGTACATCACATTTGTTTTTCGTTTTGTCGCCAAAATTAATAGCTTTTGCTGAACTTAATGCCAGTCTTTGAAAATGCGCTGTTTTACCCTGTTTTGTACATGTGATAAACTACAAACACATATATACATATTTTTGAAGTTGGGTTTTCACACCACATTCAAAAATTATTAAAATCTAATAAAGTTAGAAAATTATAAAAGCTATTATAATAATAAAATAAGAAATAAGAAATAAGAAAATTAAGAATTAGTAACATTACAATAAAATAAACAAAAATAGAAAATTACGGATGAGGAGGATGGTTCCAGTATGGGTTCCAAGCGTATCCATAGATGCTGTAAAATGCTTGGGCCGGGTCATATGTAGGATATGTTGGTCGGCTCTCTATAGTCCAAGGAGCAAATTCGGGCATAACGGTAGGAATGTATTCTCTACCTACGTGTGTACAATGACTTATGATTTGGCTTTGATGATACTGCCAATCTTGAAATGCTTTTTGTCTAGCCATTTCATACTCGTGTCGAGCCATAAAAATTTGCATTTCCGTCATTGGATTACCCCCTCCCGGTTGACCTTGCTGTTGATCTCTCTCAACCTGTGGATGCCTGCCATCATAACGTGCTGCCGCGTTGTTTCGTTTCTTTAAGACCTTAGCACCATGATAAACACGCAAATCTATTCTATCGCGGGGTTCTGGTTCTGGTTCTGCCATTAATAATCCCCCTCGACTTCTATCCACACCGAGATATTCATCAATCAAAGAAATAAATATACCACCTCCTATTATGCTACCACGGCTCATACCCCTAACCATAGTCAATAAATAATAACCCACACAAAAAGGTATACTTACAGCGCTGTGTGGGTCTCGAATACACATGTGGTAAAACAAATCCTGTTCATTTACCTTTTCCTTATTCTTACCTCGTTGTGTAATCGAATTGGCTAAAAACCTATGGATTACTCTTAATTCAGCTCTATCAATATCAAGATAAGAGTATAATCCCCCCTGGAATCAGCGATGGCTAGTCATCCTACTCCATACGTCATTCGTATCAAAATTCTCATCCACCCTCCTACCATAAACTATTAACCTCTGGCAATCATAAGATGCTAGCTCCTATGGCGTATATATACCTAAAGCCCGAGCCATGTCTAGTAAGGACATATGGCGCATCTCCCCTCCTAATAAAAATCTAATAAAACTACGATCGGTTAAAGTATCTACCCGATCATTTATTTCAATAGTACACAATAACTCTATACACCATTCTCTATATACAGGTCTACGCATGTTGAATAAACGTACCCAATCACTAAAAGTAGAATTACCATACCTTTGAGTAAGTAATTCCCTGATTGGCTCGGCCAATTCCACTACCTCTAATGGTGCCCAATCTATAATTCTGGGTACCTCAACATTATTAGACACAAGGTTGTGCAGGTTCTTTTGATATTTTGGATAGTCTATCCAATATCTATCAAATCTCAAATTCGGATGTAAATCTGCCTCATGAATGTTTGAATATGAAACAATTGGGTGAGGCATATCTTGTCGGTATTGGTTATTAATTTCCTGTTGATTTGCATCTTCCGGAGGAGCATTGCGAGCCTAGGATGAAGATTCACCCCTTTCAGTCTGCAAAATATATCAAACACAATTTTTGTGCATCCAAATATACATTAGTTTTAGCAAAATCATAAATATAAACAATTACAATGACATGTTTAATCCATATTAAATTCTATACACATTTTCAAAATATTAACAATTCTACACTTTTACAAATATACTTTTACAAAAATGTATACAAAGTTTCTTCGCATTTAACTTCTAAAACATGTCAAAAATAATCATTATAACAATTAAACAAGTTCCTCATGGCATTCATATCATTTAAATCAAGTTCATGCAATTTTGGTTCAAAAAATCCACTTTAATCTTCATAAATCATGTTTAGGATCAAAGTTTTGATCATTTAGCAACCTAAACATGTTACACTACTCAATTTAGTATAAACTAACAACAAAATTCGGCCACAACCTGTTTATATCAAAAAGCCCTAATTTTGCTCAAGAACACAAACCCTAGATTATTCAAAAATTGAAGTTCAAAGCTTCTAATCATGTTAAATAGCATTAATCTAGGTTATACAAGCATAATATACAAACAATTGAAGCATTATTACACTAGAAAGCATCAAAATCGAATTATGTATGAAATTGTTCAAGAATAATAAAAATTCAGATTAAATGGTGTTTAGGTGTAGAAATTTACCGATTTCCTTGAGTAATTCCTTGATAATAGTCTTCTCATTGTGATTTTATGAAAGATTTGATGAAAAATGATGAAAAATGGCGAATTTGGGCTATTTTTGTGTGTGTTTTTTCGCAGAAAATTGGGTGTGGTGATGAACAAACTGGTCTGTTCGACCAGTTTTATTTTTTTTCTGGGTTTTTTGACCTCCGCGAGTGCGGTGGTGTGAACCCACAAATCACCGCGAGTCGCGGCCCCTTTTTTTTATATTTATTTATAAAACCTTATAACTTTATAAAACATAAAATTAATTAAATTCTAAAAATTTTGTTTTCCTTTAGGAGCGAGGTCGTTTCGGATCGTTATCCTAGTCCGTCCCTCGACAAAAATTTAAAATTTGTCAATTTAAAGCGCGGTTTTAAAAGCAAAGATTTTTGGGTTTTTTTTTAATGTTTTTGGCATACTTTAATTCAATAAGATTAAAAATAATGATAATAAAAGTTCTCGTCCCTCCCTTGGGTAAAGCAATTTCGGTTCAACGACCTAGTCTTCAACTCACGACGAATTTTAAAAATCAAATTTTTAATTTAACGAAATAAAGTAATTTTTTTTTGTTTTTAAATTCACACCAAACTTAAATTTAAAATGCATAAAATTGAAAATTCACACCAAACTTATATTATATTTTTGTTTTCATACATTTATATTAAAAATATTAATTTTTCAAATATTTACAATTTTAAATATATATTAATTTAAAAAGTTTACAATATTATTTTAATATTAATTTTAAAAACAAAGTAAAAATAAAATTAAAAATCTTTTTGGTCTTTTATCCCACTTTAATCAATCAAATATTATCAAAAATATACGCCCCTCTTTTCGGTAAAGTAATTTCGGTTCCATGACCTAATTTAACTCATGACGAATTTTTGAAATATTTTGGGTTGATTGATTAAAGATATTTATACCTTAAGAATAAACGTTAAATTTCGCAGTGATGTAATAAATTTTTGTATGATACCAATAATTTCGGTCGCAAGACCTAATTTTATCGAATACCAATTTAATACTTTATAGCGAACAAATTATCGTTTATTATCAAAAGGTTAAAAATAAAAATAAAAATAAAAACTGTACAGACTTACCTGTGAGATAGTATTCTTAGTGATATGCTCTAGCCCACTCATAAGATAGTCGGACTAATTGGTTTTCCATGGCTACATAGGCGTAACCTCGAGCATTTAACGTTTTTTCTTCTAAACATATGAACGGTCCGTCTCTGCATAAAGTAACAAATTCGGTGTTTGAATAGGTTTGATTATTTGAACATTTACCTTCGTGTGACCATTTTCCGCATTTGTGACATCTTTCAAGGTGTTGTGCTCTTCTTTTCACTGCGGATTTTGATTTTCCTTTACCAAATTGTAACTTATTATTTTCGCATCTGGATTCTTTTCTTACTCCGTCCAATTTACCTCTGATTAATGATACCAATTCACTTGGAAGTGTGTCATTATTACGTTTAGTGATCAAAGCGTGTAGCATTAGACCATGGTTTAATTCACAGGAAGTCTTTATCTCGTAAAACCTAAAAAAAATAAAAATTCAGAATGGGGGAGAAGACTAGTTCTTTAGGGTCTGCTAGGGAAAGACCATTTGGGTTCCATTTTCGAGAACTACCCGAAAACAGAAAATATAACTCTAACATAAATACATATTATCTTTTAAAGACTTGATTCTCCCCACACTTAATTAGCTGTGGTATCGAAATTGTGATTAACTTCGTTGTCAACTTCCATCGGACTATCTATGTAATGTTTAACTCTGTGACCATTAACCTTAAATTCAATCCCATTTGAATTTATTAATTCTACTGTTCCGTATGGTAAAACTCTTTTGAATATGAATGGTCCAGACCATCTTGATTTCAATTTTCCAGGAAATAGCTTGAATCGTGAATTGAAAAGAAGAACTCTGTCTCCTTCTTTAAATTCTTTTGAACTTCTGATTCTTTTATCATGCCATTTCTTCGTTCTTTCTTTATAGATCAACGAATTTTCGTATGCTTCATGTCTCAATTCTTCTAATTCGTTTAGTTGACTTAACCGTAGACGTCCAGCTTCATGTAAATCAAGATTACATGTCTTCAAAGCCCAAAATGCTTTGTGTTCAATTTCTACTGGAAGATGACATGCTTTTTCGTAAACGAGTTTAAAAGGTGTGGTTCCAATTGGAGTTTTATAGGCTGTTCTAAAAGCCCAGAGTGCATCCTCCAATTTAATGGACCATTCCTTCGGATTTGATCCTAAGGTTTTCTCTAGAATACGTTTTAAAGCTCGGTTGGTATTTTCAACTTGTCCACTTGTTTGTGGATGATAAGCAGTGGAGATTTTATGAGTTACTCCATATCTTTTGAGAACTTTCTCAAGTTGATTATTACAGAAATGAGTTCCCCGATCACTTATTAAAGCTTTCGGTGTTCCAAACCTTGCAAAAAGAAGTTTTAAAAAGTTGACTACAACTCGTGCATCGTTAGTTGGGAGAGCTTGTGCTTCCGCCCATTTAGATACATAATCAATGGCTACGAGAATGTAGAGATTATTATGAGATTTTGGAAATGGACCCATAAAGTCAATACCCCAAATGTCAAATACTTCACATACTTGAATGACATTTTGTGGCATTTCATCACGTTGACTTATTTTTCCGGCCCTTTGACAAGCATCACAGGATTTGCAAAGAAGGTGTGCGTCTTTGTAAATTGTAGGCCAATAGAATCCAGCATCATAAACTTTTCTTGCTATTAGTTGAGGCCCATAATGCTCTCCTGTTGGTCCTGTGTGACAATCGCGTATTATTCCATCGGGACAACTTTTAAACAAATGTGGATCTTCCCAGAAATAGTGTTTTATATCACTAAAGAATTTCTTTCGTTTTTGGTATGACAATCCTTTTTCAAGGAATCCACATACTAAATAGTTTGCATAGTCTGCAAACCATGGAATTTCATTATAATCTATCTTCAATAGATATTCATCAGGAAAGTTGTCTTGTATGGCCGATTCATTTAGAACTTCTAATTCGGGATTTTCAAGACGAGAAAGATGATCAGCTGCGAGATTTTCTGCTCCTCTTTTAGCTTGGATTTCAATATCGAACTCTTGTAAGAGTAAGATCAAATGGATTAATCTTGGTTTAGCATCTTGTTTCAAAAATAGGTATCTAAGAGCAGAATAGTCAGTATAGACCACCGTTTTAGCTAGAACGAGATATGAACGAAATTTGTCAAAAGCAAAGACAGTAGCAAGGAGTTCTTTTTCAGTAGTTGTGTAATTCGTTTGTGCTCCTTGTAACGTCTTACTAGCATAATATATAGGTTGAAATTGTTTTTCAATCCTTTGTCCTAAAACGGCTCCCATTGCAAAATCACTTGCATCGCACATAAGTTCAAATGGTAGATTCCAATTTAGTGTTATCATAATCGGCGCATTAGTGAGTTTTTCTTTAAGAATATTAAAAGATTTGATACATTCATCTGAAAAGATGAATGGAGCATCCTTTTCTAGGAGTTTATTCATAGGAGTGGCAATTTTAGAAAAATCTTTTATGAAACGTCGGTAAAACCCGGCATGCCCTAGAAAACTCCTAACTCCTCTAACATTGGTGGGATGTGGAAGTTTAGCAATTACATCTACTTTAGCTCTATCCACTTCAATTCCTTCCTTTGAAATTTTATGACCAAGAACGTTGCCTTCTTTAACCATGAAATGGCATTTCTCCCAATTAAGTACTAGATTTGATTGTTCGCATCTAATAAGCATTCGTTCAAGATTAACTAGACATGTTTCAAAAGTATCCCCGAAGACTGAAAAGTCATCCATGAAAACTTCCATGCATTCTTCTATCATGTCGTGAAAAATCGCCATCATGCACCTTTGAAAGGTTGCAGGGGCGTTGCAAAGTCCAAATGGCATGCGTTTGTAAGCAAAAGTACCATAAGGGCACGTGAATGTGGTTTTCTCTTGATCCTCGGGTGCTATTGGAATTTGAAAATATCCGAAAAAACCATCAAGAAAACAATAGTAACTATTTTCGGCTAATCTTTCCAACATTTGATCAATAAAAGGTAAGGGAAAGTGATCTTTTCTGGTGGCGTCATTTAATTTTCTATAATCAATACATACACGCCATCCTGTTACAGTCCTAGTAGGAATAAGCTCATTTTTCTCATTTGTAATGACAGTCATGCCACCCTTCTTAGGAATGCATTGAACTGGGCTTACCCATGGACTATCAGAAATTGGATAAATTAAACTTGCATCTAGCAGTTTAATAATTTCTTTTTTAACAACATCTTGCATATTAGGATTTAGTGTTCGTTGGCGTTGCACATATGTTTTATGACCTTCTTCCATAAGGATTTTATGTGTGCAATACGAAGGACTTATTCCTTTAATATCATGAATTTTCCATGCAATAGCTGGTTTATGAGCTTTTAGCATAGAAATGAGTTGAGATTTTTCATTTTCAGTAAGAGAAGACGATATTATTACAGGTAATTCTGATTTACCATGTAAATAAGCGTATTCCAAATGGTTTGGAAGTGGCTTTAACTCTAATGTCGGTGGTTCTTCTATCGATGATTTATATCGATATCTGTCTTCTTCTTTTAGCATTTGAATTTCTTCTGTTGTTGGTTCGTATCCATTAGCCATAAGTGTAGCTAACATTTCAGTTTCATCAATTGGTTCAGTACCTTCTCCTAAAGAACATTCTCCTGTTCCTTATAATTCTAGAAATTCTTCTAACAATTCTGCATGTGATTCTATAGTTTGAATATAATAACATGTATCATCTGCAGATTGCGGTTGTTACATTGCTCTATCAACTGAAAAGGTAACACTCTCGTCTTCTATACTTAGGGTCAATTTCTTACCGAACACGTCTATCATTGCTTTAGCCGTGTTTAAGAATGGTCTTCCTAATATGAGAGGAACTTGAGAATCTTATTCCATGTCCAGAACAACAAAATCTACTGGAAATACTAAAGTACCAACTTTAACTAGCATGTTCTCCATTATCCCTCTAGGATATTTTACTGATCGATCGGCTAGTTGTATGCTTATTCGTGTTGGTTTCAATTCTCCAAGGTCTAGTTTAGTGTATAGTGAATACGGCATTAAATTTATACTAGCACCTAAGTCTGCCAATGCTTCTATTGAACTAAGACTACCCAAAAAACATGGAATTGTGAAACTTCCTGGATCTGATAATTTTTCTGGTATCTTATTCAACAGCACTGCTGAACAATTAGCATTCATATTAACGGCCGAGAGTTCTTCCATTTTCTTTCTATTTGAGATTAGATCTTTCAGAAATTTAGCATATCTAGGTATTCCTGAAATTACATCAATGAAAGAAAGATTTACATTTATTTGTTTAAACATATCCAAGAATTTGGATTGCTTGGCTTCAAGTCTCTCTTTTCTCATTTTACTTAGGTAAGGAAGTGGTGGTTGGTATGGTTTAACATAAGGTTTTGCCTTCACTGTGTTATCTTCATTAACCTTTTCAACTACCGGTTCTTTTCCCTTATCTTGTTCAGGTTGTGGTTCTTGTGGAGTAGGAATAGCTTCATCAGAAATTACAGGTATTTCAGGTGGTTTAAGTGTTGTACCACTTCTTGTGGTAATAGCTTTAGCTGTTTCATTCCGGGGGTTAGCATTTGTATCACTAGGTAGACTTCCCGGTTTTCTTTCACCTATTAACCTTGCTATGTTGCTCACTTCTTGTTCCAGATTTTGAATAGAAGCTTGTTGATTTCTAAATGCTTGAGCATTTTGTTCATTGGTTTGTTTCTGAGATGTGAAAAACTGTGTTTGAGATTCAACTAGCTTCGTCATCATATCTTCTAAATTCAGCTTTTTATCATCGGTTTGTGGTGGTTTATTTTGAAAATTAGGTCTGTGCTGATTGTAAGTATTATTAGATACTTGTTGATTGTTAGGACCTTGTTGGTTGTTGTATGGAACATTGCGATTATAATTCTAGTTTTGATTGTAAATCGGTCTTGGCGGTTGATAATTATTCTGATAATTATTTCCAGGCCTTTGGTTTAGATATGAAACATTCTCTCTTTGTTTCATTGTTAATTCAATACTGAGACAATCTTTTGTCAAATGTTGTCCTCCACACTGCTCACAACTAATTCGTATTGAGTGTATATCCTTAGTCATCTTTTCCATTCGTCTCTCGACAGCATCTATCTTTGCGGAAATGGAATCTAAGTCATGGCTAGAATCGGCTGTAGCTGCTTTAGATGATCTAACGATATCTTTTTCTTGATGCCACTCATGTGAGTGGGAAGCAGTGTTATCAATAATTTTGTAAGCATCAGTTTCGATTTTCTTCATAATGGAACCACCAGCTGCTATATCAATGTCTTTCCTTGTAGTGATGTCGCATCCTTGGTAGAATATTTGTACTATTTGACAAGTGTCTAAACCATGTTGCGGACATCCTCTCAATAACTTTTCAAATCTTGTCCACGCCTCATATAGAGTTTCATTTGGCTTCTGTGTGAACGTAACAATTTCTCCTTGAAGTCTTACGGCTTTAGATGCCGGAAAGAATTGTTTAAGAAAATTTTCAACTAAAACGTCCCATGTATCAATCGCCCCTTCAGGTAACGATTCCAACCAATCTTTGGCTTCTCCCTTTAAAGTCCAGGGAAATAACATGAGATATATCTGTTCATCCTCCACTTCTCTTATTTTAAATAGAGTGCAGATCCTATTAAAGGTACGAAGATGTTCATTTGGATCTTCCTTCGGGCACCACTAAATTGGCATTGATTAGTTACCATGTGTAGAATTTGTCCTTTGATTTCATAATCTGGCGCATTAATGTCAGGATGAGTAATTGCGTAACCTTGGCCAGTGCGTTTAGCTCTCATTCGGTCTTCCATACTTAAAGGTTCCAGATTCTCCATGATTGAATTTGTTGAATCTAAATCACTAGAGGATTCTGATTTAATGGTTCGTTCCTCAACAATCTCTGTTTGAATGATTGGTGGTTCCGGAAGAAAGATTAGTGGTTCAGGATCTCGAAATCGTCCCTGAATATTCTCCGGATTCTCAATTGTGAGGTCGGGTTCAAAAAATGGATTATCGGAAATTTGAATTGGAGTACTTGGTCGACTGGATGACGATTCTAAAGAAAAATCAACGGCGGTAATTTTTGCTAGATGTCTTGATCGAGTTACAGGTGGTGAACGTACAAAAGGTGGTGAACGTTTTGCTCGGTGCATTCACTGAATATCCTATTAGTTTTTAAAAAGAAAGAAAAATTATATAAGTTATCCAATTAATAGACTTTTCTGATTTTGCCCACGTTTCAAATAGCCAAAAGATGCAGTAGAGGGGCAGGATTCGTTTGGTCTCAATATAATTGAGTACTATTTAGCTCCAATAACCCGGTCCACGTACAAATCCAACTATTACTACGAACCAGAAAATTTTGATGTCTATCAATTTAACCGTTTAAAATAATTTTTCGTAATTTAAAGAAATTTAGAGAAGAAGTAGAAAATTCTATGTCCTAAAAACTAGAATGGCGAGAAATAAGAAAGAAAAAGAGCGCGTCGGTATTAAAATTGGAGAAATAAGAAAGAAAAAGAGTGACTTATAAAACTTTAAAACACTCGACTAACCCAACCTTATTATTATCACTAACTTAAAATTAAAATTTCAAATTGAGATTACTAATTGGAGTGATAATTGATACATAAAAATAAGAAAGTAGTGCGTCGAAATTTAAAAAGGAACTAAAAACTTAAAAATTAAAAGTTGTGTCTAAAAATATTAAAGCTTAAAAGAAATACTATATCCCAAATGGCAATAACTTAAAAAGGTACTAAAACTTAAAAAGGCGTCGCAAAATTTTAAAGCACCTAAATCTTAGTCTAAAGAAAAAGCACTTAGGGGATTTCACGGCAAAACCTAAAAAAATCTAAAAATAAAAATAACTATGGCAAAAACTATGGATTAAAACTAAAAACGAGCGAAAAATATAAATATTACGCTAAAATGAATAAAAAAAACAAAATATAAAAATATACTAAAAGTTGTAAAAAGTACAATTTTTATAAAAATATTATTTTTATATTATTTATTTAATAAAACTATTAATTTTATAAATTATTTAAACTAAATAATACTTAAATTACAAATTAAATAATAAAACTAAAATTAAAACTAATTAATAAAATATTTAACCCTAATTAAGATTTAATAATAATAATAAAATTTAATACTCCGTAATTAATACGAATTAGGGTTCTGGTCAGACGTGTCAGAAGACCTCCGCGAGTGCGGATGAACCCAGTTCAATTACTCCGCGAGTCGCGGAGGGTTCTTTTTCAGTTGAGAAAGGTTCGATTTTTTTATTCAGGTTCAGTTTTTTTTATGTTTTTCTGTTTTATCAAATATATATAAAATATAAATATAACTAAATTATTTTATAAAATAATAAAATACTTATTTTTAAACTCAAAAGTAAAAATTCTTTTTTTTAAACTTTATATATATATATATATATATATATATATATATATATATATATATATATATATATATATATATATATATATATATATATATATATATATATATATATATATATATATTTATATCATTAACGTTGCGCTTTCGGCGTTTAAGTTCCCCGGCAGCGGCGCCAAAAATACTTGATGTGCGTAGAGGTGTATATGAAATAGCTTATATTTTACTAGGAAAAACTATTAAATACGATACAATTTTACACAAGATATTTATTTATTTATAGAATGGATATACTTAAACCTTGCTACAACACTTATAGGCAGTGTACCTAATCGTACAGTAGTGTAGTTTTTAGTAAGTCCGGTTCGTTCCACAGGGAATCTGTTAAACAAAGCTTAACGCTATATTAGTTTTAATTTATAAAAATACAATATATATATATATATATATATATATATATATATATATATATATATATATATATATATATATATATATATATATATATATATATATATATATATATATATATAAGTAATATTATTATTATAAAGGGGGTTTTTACCGTTTAATGACCGATTTGTCGATTTTAAAAACTTTAGTTGCAGTTAAAACCTAATGTAAAATATTAAATAAATTAAAGACTTAGCGTAAAATAAATAACAATAATGAAATTGCGATAAATAAAAGTGCGATAAAATAAAATTACGATAATTAAAGAGTACGAAAATTAAAAGTGCAATTAAATATGAAAATAAAGAAATTATGCTTATTTAAACTTCCGTAATCATGATGTTTGACGCGTTGATTTTAGTTTTATGCCCATGGGTTAATTGTCCTTTGTCCTGGATTATTTAATATGTCCGTCTAGTTTTTGTCCATAACAGTCCATCAGTCATAAATATAAAGTGCGAGTGTCCTCGTCAAATTATCCTTATACCCGAAGTCAAATATTCCAACTAATTGGGGACTTAAACTGTAACAAGGTTTTATTACTTTGTTTAATAATTACACCAGGATATCGACTGCGTGTAACCCAAGGTTTTAATACTTTGTTATCAATTATGCCAAGTGTCCTTGTACATAATTTCACCCTTGTTTTAATAATTCCATAGACTATTAATCCATTCCCGTGTCCGGTTAAATGAACGATTATTCGTACATATAAATACCCCGCCCATCGTGTCCGATCGAGTATATATGGTTATTTATAGGGACGTCGAATTGTAAATCTTTATATTAAAATTAACAAACTATCATTTAGTTAAACAAATATAAAGCCCATTAATAGCCCATAGTCTAATTTCCACAAGTGTCGTTCTTTTGTCCAAACCCCAATTATGGTACAAAGCCCAATTACCCAATTTTAATATTTTTAGCCCAACATCATGATTACTTCGGCTTAAAAAAACATAATAATAACTTAGCTACGAGACATTAAATTAAAAAGGTTGAACATAACTTACAATGATTAAAAATAGCGTAGTGTTACACGGACATAATTTCGACTTACACCCTTACAACATTCGCTAACATACCCTTATTATTAGGATTTAAAATTAAAATTAAAATTATAATATATATATATATTTTTTACGTATGATGAAAAATGAAAAAGGTGTAAAAAATTCGGCCGAATGCTTGGCCTTTTATAGGTGGATTTCTGACTTTCAGGGCTCCGCGAGTGCGGTGGATTTTGCTCTTCAGAGCTCCACGAGTGCGGAGCTGTGGAATCCAGCTCACACAAGCTTGGCTCCTAGCTTGCCGACGGTTTATATAATATAATATAATATATATATTAATTTTAAGAATTAATTATATATTATATTATATTCATGTGCATAGTTGACTTGTAATTTTTAGTCCGTTGCGTCGAGCGTTGAGAGTTGACTCTGGTCCCGGTTCCGGATTTTCGAAAGTCCTTGCGTATAATTTAATATCTTGTACTTTGCGTTTCGCGTTTTGTACTCTTGTAATTTTGAGACGTTTCTTATCAATAATTGGAACCTCTTTGATTGAACTTTGTACTTTTTAGCTTTTTGGTCGTTTGTGTCTTCAATTCGTCGAATCTGTCTTTTGTCTTCACCTTTTATTATTTAAACGAATATCACTTGTAAATAGAACAATTGCAACTAAAAGCTTGTCTTTCTTGAGGGATAATGCTATGAAATATATGTTCGTTTTTAGCATTATCAGCGCCCGTTCTTTACGTGTGTTTTCGATGCACTTTTTTCGGGGCGCGTTTTCGGTGCGTGTTTTCGTTACAAAAATGGGGTCAAAAAACGAGGTCCAAAAAATACATAAAAAACGGGGTCCTAAAAAGGCGCGTGTTCGAAAGAGACACATCAAAAAATACAATTAAGAACAATTTTACTAGCCCGACCCAACCGACTCGGGTCTTGACCCAACCCGACCCGGGTCTCGACCCAACCTGTTCAACCCATTTTAATTCTGACCCATTTCGACCCATGACCCGTTTTGACCCAAACCCATTTGATCTTTGACCCAACCCGACCCATCTCGACCCGTTTGCTAGGTATAATTTCAAGTAAACAATTACTTGAATCCTATTGCTTGATTCAAAATGGGAATAAAACTAGGGAGCTTCGATGTAATAATTGGTATGGATTGGTTAGCCAAAATGAAATCTCACATCCTTTGTGATCTTAAAGCGATTCAAATTCCTATCGAGAATGGTGAACCCTTGATTGTCTATGGCGATAAGAGTTGCACCGGACTCAATCTCGTCTCGTGGCTAAAAGTTGAAAAATACCTTCGTAAAGGTTGTTTCGCGATTCTAGCCCACGTTAAGAAAGTCGAGACCGATGAGAAGCATATCGATGATGTGCCAATTGTTAGTGACTTTTCCGATGTATTTCTCGAAGAATTACCGGGTCTTCCACCTCATCGACCGGTAGAATTCCAAATCGATCTTATTCCGGGAGCCGCACCCGTAGCACGTGCACCGTATAGACTTGCTCCATCCAAAATGCAAGAATTGCAAAGTCAAATTCAAGAACTACTTGACCGTGGTTTTATCCAACCTAGCCATTCACCATGGGGCGCTCCGATTTTATTCGTTAAGAAGAAAGATGGATCCTACGAATGTGCATCTACTATCGTGAACTAAACAAATTGACGGTTAAGAACCGATATCCTCTTCCACGCATCGATGACCTCTTTGATCAACTACAAGGATCTTGTGTATATTCAAAAATCGATCTCCGCTCGGGTTATCATCAACTAAGGGTTAGGGGGGGGGGGGATGTCTCCAAAACCTCTTTTCGGACTCGCTATGGTAGTTACGAATTCCTTGTCATGCCATTTGGTCTAACTAATGCACCGGCGGTGTTCATGGATCTTATGAACCGCATGTGCAAACAGTATCTCGACAAGTTCGTTATTGTATTCATCGATGACATCTTGGTCTATTCTAAAAGTGAAGAAGAGCACGAACAACACATTCGACTTGTGCTCGAACTCTTGAGACAAGAACGACTTTATGCCAAATTCTCCAAGTGTGAATTTTGGTTGAAGGAAGTTCAATTTCTCGCTCATGTCGTAAGCGATCAAGGTATTAAAGTCGATCCCGCAAAAATCGAAGCCATTAGCAAATGGGAAACCCCTACTACTCCTACTCACATTCGTCAATTCTTGGGTCTCGCCGGATACTATCGTAGATTCATCAAGTATTTCTCTTTGGTTGCACGTCCTCTAACCGCGTTAACTCACAAGGGAAAGAAATTCGTTTGGGCAACCGAACAAGAGTCCGCATTTCAAATCTTGAAGACAAAGCTAACCACCGCTCCTATCTTGTCACTTCCCGAAGGCAATGATGATTTTGTTGTATATTACGATGCCTCAAAACATGGTTTTGGGTGCGTATTGATGCAACGAAAGAAAGTCATTGGTTATGCATCCCGACAATTGAAAATCCACGAACGGAACTACACGACACATGATCTCGAACTCAGAGCCGTTGTCTTTGCACTTAAAATGTGGAGACACTATCTTTATGGAACCAAAAGTACTATCTTCACCGATCACAAAAACCTCCAACACATCTTTGACCAAAAGCAACTAAACATGAGACAACGATGGTGGATTGAAACTTTGAATGATTACGATTGTGAGCTTCGTTATCACCCCGGGAAGGCTAATGTAGTAGACGATGCCTTAAGTCTAAAAGAAAGAGCGGTGCCTCTTCGCGTCCGAGCTTTAAACATCACCATCCACACCAATATTAATAACCAAATTCGTGTAGCCCAAGACGAGGCTCTCAAGGATGAAAACATCTCTCTCGAAAGCTTGAACGTCCTCGCCTCTCGATTCGAAGTTAAGGAGACCGGACTCCGATATTTCGCCGGAAGAATTTGGGTGCCTAGTTATGGGGACTTGCGAAGCCTTATTCTAGACGAAGCCCATAAGTCATGATATTCGATTCACTCCGGTGCCAATAAGATGTACCACGACCTCAAAGAACAATATCGGTGGCTGAACATTAAAAGGGACGTCGCTACTTATGTTGGAAAGTGCCTGACTTGCTCCAAAGTCAAAGCCGAACAACAAACACCATCCGGATTACTTCAACAACCCGAAATCCCGCAATGGAAGTGGGAAAGAATAACGATGGATTTTATCACGAAACTACCCAAGACAATAGGCGGTTATGATACCATTTGGGTTATTGTTGACCGTCTCACCAAATCCGCTCACTTCCTAGCCATGAAGGAAACCGACAAAATGGAGAAACTTGCACAACTTTACATTAAAGAGATCGTAGCCCGTCACGGTGTACCATTATCGATTATTTCCGACCGAGATGGCCGTTTTGTTTCTAGATTTTGGCGTACTTTACAAGAAGCGTTGGGGACACGATTAGACATGAGCACCGCATACCATCCACAAAACGACGGACAAAGCGAACGCACAATTCAAACCTTGGAAGACATGTTACGAGCTTGCGTTATCGATTTTCGAAAAGCTTGGGACAAGCACTTACCTCTCGCCGAATTCTCTTACAACAATAGTTATCACGCGAGTGTTAACGCCGCACCATTCGAAGCATTATATGGTCGCAAGTGTCGTTCACCTCTTTGTTGGGCCGAAGTAGGCCACACAAAAATCACCGGACCCGAACTCATTCATGAAACAACCGAGGAGATTGTTCAAATCCGAGATAGGCTTAGGACGGTCCGTAGTCGTCAAAAGAGCTATACCGACGTTAGACGCAACGACCTCGAATTCCAAGTCGGTGACCGCGTAATGTTAAAAGTCGTACCTTGGAAATGTGTAATTCATTTCGGGAAATGTGGGAAGCTAAATCCGCGGTATATTGGTCCTTTCGAAATCTTGGAGCATGTTGGAACCGTTGCTTATCGTTTAGATCTTCCGCCTCAACTGAGCTCCGTTCATCCTACTTTCCATGTATCAAATTTGAAGAAGTGTTTTGCCGAACCCGAACTCGTCATCCCACTCGAGGAGCTTACTATTGATGACAAACTTCATTTTGTGGAAGAACTGGTTGAAATTGTGGACCACTCCATCAAAACGTTAAAACAAAGCCGAATTTCGATTGTCAAAGTCCGTTGGAACGCCAAGAGAGGACCCGAGTTTACTAGGGAAAGGTAAGATCAAATGAAAAAGAAGTACCCTCATTTATTCGCGGATTTGGAAACGCAAGATCCCGAGGAAGAAACAACGACTACTACGCCTACTTAAATTTCGGGACGAAATTTCTTTTAAGGAGTAGGTAATGTAACATCCCGTCTTTTTCCGTTTACTTTCCGTTTAATTGTCTTAAAGTCCGTTATATAATTATAACATCTTCCATTAATACACGTTTTTGAAATATCTCGTTTAGGTAATTCACGCACCCGCTTTTAAACTTGACGGACTAAACTTGCCAAATGACCAAAGATGTGACTAGGTCAAATGGTCAACTTCTTCCTCATCCATTCATTCACCTCCTCTAAATCTAATACTTCAACTTTTTCTCTCAAACACCCAATACACAAATTCATCATCTAATTTCGATCTAGCAAGTGTTCATCAAAACAAATTACATATTTGGAATCCTTGAAACTTCATCTTCGAATCCATACCAACTTCATATCATTTGGGTAACTTTTTAAAAACACTAGATTTTATGTTCTTGATGTTTTTGACTTATAAAAGTGTTAGTTAGTGTCTATGGCTCGAGTCTAACATGAATATATGATTTGTATGCTCGATCTTGTTGTTTTAGCGTAACTGGCATGAATTTGAAAAGTGTGTGTTTAATCTTGAGTTTTGGATGATTAAATGTTGTTGTTATGATAAAGTTCATGTATTAAATGTGCCACTAGCATCACTAACTTCATTTTGATGTGTAAGTTGATTAAGAAAACACCACTAACATGATTTATGAGTTTGTGATTTTTGGTTAGGGTTTGGTAGTCTTCAATGTGAATTTTATAAATGCATTGGCAAAGTTGTTTGTGAATGTTTAGTTGCAATGTATGTTCAAGTACCTTCGAAACGGCATATCTATACATCTAAATTGGTTGCCCGAATCATGAAACGCATTTAATGAACTTGAATGTAATAAATGATGAGCATTAATGTGGTTTTGATTGTTGTAAAAACTAGAACTGATTGATGATGTGTGTTTAGTTGCATTCCTCGTCAAAATACCTTTCCGGTGATATAAGATGCATGTTTTGAATGTTTTCAGAACATAAAATGTGTTTGATTAAAGTTTGGTTCGTGCACTTGTGAAAATTCAGCAACTGCAACTGATCAGGTGTTTGGACGCCGTCCAAACATTTGGGACGCCGTCTAGCCCTTCACATCTGGACGCCGTCCCTGGACGCCGTCCAAATGAAGTATCAGATTCTGCTTTGCTTGGTCAATTACCGTTTAATTCTAACTATGCTATGCACCTCCGATTAACATGTAACTTGTTCTAACATGCTCATATATGATTATAAAACTCAGAATAATTGTCCGAGACCCGAGCCGAACGTTTTGACTTTTTCGTTGACTTTGACTTGACCAAAGTTGACTTTCATCCAAACTTAACCAAATATTTATGCAATCGTTCTAGTGTACTATTATACTTGTATCTTGCATGAAACTTGACAACGTGATTCACATGCTACGAAATTGAGTCGCAATGAGCCATAGGACTAATTGAACACTTTGACCGACCGTGTTTATCAATATTGATAAAACCTATTTGTTTAGGTCAAGACTAGCATTCGTTCTTGCAAACGTTACTTTGTGAAGTACATTTATATTCGTGCACTCGAGGTGAGATCATAGTCCCACTTTTACTCTTTTAAACTTACATTTGGGATGAGAAAACATAAACGTTTCGTTTTACAAAGTGAATACAAGTACGGAAACAAACATTCTACGTACGAGTTAGAACAAAAATTCTCAATTCGATTATCATTAGTTACAGTTGCCGGGTGTAAGCGAGAACTTATGTTGTATGGCCATATGGGTTTGACAAACCCTCATTCGGACGGTTCGCTACCGTTATGCGGATGAAATATATTTTCGAGAATAAGTGTATGTTCTAACACTATGTGATGGGGTAACATTAGTTAAGCCTTGATAATTGTGTGCTCGTGATAACCATTTTTAGAATGATCATACTATTACTCCAACGTTATAAATCTTGTTGTTCAATTTACTTGCTTACGTACTCACTTACTAAACCTATGATTTCACCAACGTTTTTCGTTGACAGTTTTTCTATATGTTTTTCTCAGGTCCTTGAACGATATGTGTTACATGCTTTCGCACTCTATATTTGATACTTGCTTGGATGTCGATTATACATGCATACATGGAGCGTCTTTTGACTTTACTCAGAAATTGTGTCGCATAGGTTTCATTTGTACTTAAAAGCCTTGTATCGTATTAGTCGTCGAGCTACTTTGTAAACTTTGAAACATCTTTACATATGAAATGAATGCGACATATTTTGGTCAAACGTTGTTTTAAAGACTTATGACCACGTAACGGGATCTAAGTATACGGCGCCGTCAATGACGATTTTGTCGGGTCGCTACAATATACTTGATCTATATATAGCATATAATATAACATAATGATATAGGTTTCAACCTACAACTACAGCAATGCATCACATTAAGAATCTCTCTGTAGAGTATGGCGAGCTACTAATTTTTTGAACAGATTTATATTTTGACTAAACGTTTGAAGTCCATCTCTTTCAAGCCTTATAGATGATTGGGCATGAACTTGAACCGCTACGTAAAACTGATTTTCATCAATAAGCATATTAATACGAATTTAAACCTGAAACATATGAACAGTTTCAGTTCAACTCCACAACTTGCAGCAAAAAATGCCGGTGGCATATATAAGCATTACATATGGCCTGTCTTTATTGAAACAAAGGAATTTATGTATAAAACAGTTATCAAATCATTTTAAAATTTTTGCATTACCTAATTGATTAAACTAACAATGGCATATTTGATAACATGAACCGATAGATTAAACTAATAATCGATTAAATTAACATAAGAACTGAATACCTGATTTTATAGAGAATAGGTTTCGAATAAACAACGCAACATCGTCAATAATTGATCTTGGATTCCTATCGGTCCAGTGATAGACGATGAATAACCATGAACTTCGATTCATCACCTTGATCGACAATAATGGTGATGCAAAACCTTTAGAATTGTCTCGAAGTAGCGTTCAAAAAAGTAGCAGCAAAACCTTAGGGTTGTCAACAATTTTAGTCGACAATTTGGTGTTTAGGGTTTTTTTTTTCTGAATGTCGTAACTAATTGGGTTTTTTTGTTGTTGAATTCTTTAATTTTGAATAATAATGAATAATATGTAATAATTTGAATGGGTTATATATAGATTTTCAAGTGATTGATGTTGCTCTATTTGAGACAGCTGTTGGGGCTCTTTGAAAAGAGAAAATTACACTAGACCCTGAAGATCCTACTACAGTTGACCAGTATGCCAAAGTCATGAAGACTGTAAAGGGGAAAGTAAGTTCTTAAGAGTTATTGAAATTACAAAAATCTCAAAAATAATTTTTGTGGAACCATATTTACCGATCTAAGTGTCAAAGGTAATTTAATTGGATATGTTGTTGCTAGGGATGGCAATGGATCGGATATGGATCGGGTGAGGCCGTATCCATATCCATTTATTTTTTTTAGTTTTCATCCATCCATATCCATATCCGTCGGATGAAGCGGGTTAATGGATAATTATCCATATCCGTTTAGATTTATCTTATTTTTAACAATTATAAGCGGTGGTTCATTATATACGATCAAAAGTAATATTTTTTAATAGTTTATGCGACCGAAAGTCACATTTTTACTAATCTATATAACAAATATTCAATAAATAGCTTATTAAATGTGTAAAGATATCGACATTTAAGTTGCTTACTTTTAATTACATGAAATCACATTTAAACCACCAAAGTACGATAAATACATTTAAATTAAACAAAACAAAATATAAGAATAAAGTTATATTTTTAGAGAAAATATAACGAAAGATGAATATGAATATAATTAATGAAATATCACTACATAAATGATACTAATTTGAGTGATAAATTTATATATTTAGTTATTTCGAGTGGAAGCGGGTTCATCCATGGATGAATTTTTTTGTCCATATCCATATCCATATCCATTTAGATCGTCCATATCTACGAATAATCGGGTAGATCGGATGGATATCCACTGAATCGGGTATTCATTGCCATGCTAGTTGTTGCCCATTTTGAATATTATTTTGCAATATTTTATTAGTGCAGCACACATTTCCCTGGTCATTATTTTAATTATTTTTGTGGTGTTAATTGCATTATTCAATTCTATGCTTACATGGCTGATCTGTTCTTTGACTCTCAGAGAATCCAATTTAGCATCAAGCAATGAACCGATGGAATCCAAGATGCTCGGCCTTATATGTTGGCCTTGAAGGATATACTTCTCAAGTATGTAACTTTTTTTTAATTAATGACTAACAACCCTATATGCACTCACCTTTCATTTGAAATATGGGAGGGTTTTTTTTTGTTTGTTGATTTTTTATTATTGTTTTTAGAAAGCTGTATATTCGTGAACAAAAGTGAGAAGCTTCTTTTGTTTTAACTCTTCAAATTAGTTTCATTTATGATATATAGGTGTATGCGCGTGTTAATTTTATTTGATCAGCAATGATTTCTGTAATAAATTTTGTTAGATAGGCTGATATTTGATGGTGCTTTGTGTAGGTTTGACTATTCTAAGTCAAACCTGGAATGAGATTACAGATGAAATGGGTTTGAAAATGAAATGAGTGTGGTCAGTTTTGATATGTACAGCAGGTGTCTCAAGAGGATGTTTAGTGCTGTTTTGTCATGGAAGTGCAGAGGGTCAAAATCGAATATTGTTTTGATACGCATATAAATGTGACGTTATAAGCCTAAAGTTATTATGCCTCTATTAGCTTATGCCTCTATTAGCCACAGTAATCACCAAGTATAAATTCTGGCATTGGGCTCATTTTTAATGGTGTTCATGTAAGTAGATATCGAATTACATGATCTTGCATAAATTGTGCCATATCATTCGACATTCAGATACCCCAAATATGGTTCATTACTGGTGGTTCTTATGCCCCTATTAGATACCCCATAATGCAAATTCTTACGTGTTTGTTTTACTAACGAAAATTACTAGTAAGGTTACTAATGAATTTTATTTTATTTTCAACCAGGTGTAGATTATGCAACCATATTTCCACTGCTAGCGGTTTTTGCACGACCAAGCGTGAGTTATCTGTGTCTAATGAAATTTTGACATCAAGTACTTTTTGGCAATCTGCATGTTTATATGAGTGATCGTCTATACGGTTAAACTTACATATGTTTTAATCTAATCGGATACTGGTGTTACTGATTGTTTACAAGTATTTCCGTTACTGTACATTAAGGATCCGGTCTCAAAACCAAACGGTAATGGGTGTAGATAACCCATGATGTGGAATTTCAGGTAGAAGAAGCGAATCTATTGCGATATTATTAATATGACTTATGTTTATCAATATTACTCTCATTATTTTTTATTTTTTCAGTTATCTTTTTGTGTTGCCAAGGATGAGGTCATAAAATTCATAAAATTATATTCAGGAGACGGATGGTTCTTCTATGGTTGTGTTGGGAATAACGGTAACGAGCTTGTCTTGTAGGGTGATGACACAGTTCATGAGTGTGACTAATGTGACAGAGTTAAAGATGTGTACTACATGTATATTCAGTTTTTAGTTCTCAAAACTTACAAACTTATCCTTCCATTGATTTGTACTGTTTTGTGTTTTATATTTTTTTTTATATATTTCCTTTTATATTTTGTTTTATTATTTCAGAGTTAAAACCACCATTCATGTGAAGGATATTACTGGGACAACATCTTTTGTTCTCTTTGAAACTCGGCTTGCTAAAGTGTTGAATATCAGTGTGACCCGGTTGAACACGAAGATGGCGATGGTATGACTTTGAACGCGAAGTTTGACTTTTTTTTTGGATCAAACAGGAAATTCAAAGTTTGATTATTATTATCGGAAGATGTGAAGGGCAATGGTTGTGAAGTTGTATGCAATTAGTTTGGGAAAAAGTCAAATCACTTTGCCAAAAAAAGTCAAATCGATCTTGGGTTGTGATTGTTAGTTGTTTTAATTCATCGCGAAATTGGTTTGTGTGGTTTGTGTGCCTTTGTGGTATTGTTGCAGACTTGCTATTATTCGAATTCCATGTTACTGGTTACCAGATGTTGTTTGACTACTTCAAGAGGTAGACTTCATAGAACCTAAGTTCAAATAATAATAATCACCGAAACTGCATGAAGTGTTCTAGGTCAATTCAACTCGATACGTTTGGACCCATACAAGCTTTGTGACCAGTTATACCTTATAAATCCCATTTTGTCACCAAGACGTTTGAAGGCAGTTTCAATGAACAAGACACCACGATTTTGTTGCATAATCAATTTAATGATATGTCTTTGGCATTTGACATTGGAGGTAATTCTTAGTTACTTAATTAAAGTTTTGATTGTATTTGTTGCATCATGAAAAATACATTTTTATTAAGATGGTCTTTTGACCATTTTTTTGATAGATTTTTGTTAAATTTAATAGGATCTCTTCTCAAGTTAATTTATATATCAAATCACGATGATCATGTGGTTAATGACAAGAGGGAGAACTCTCAAAGTGAGAGACTTGTAGTTAATAACGGTTGCATTTTATGAAAAAACAACCAAAACTAATGAGTACTTAGGTTTCATTCAATTGAAACTTCACCAAGGGGGTATGATTACTTCATTACTCTTTTCTTTTTCTTATTTTATTTAAACCAATTTTTCTGATACCGATATTGGTGTTGCCATCCTCTAATTGCAGATAATGTCAATGTAGTAATCAAGGTATGTTGTACCATGTTATACATTGAGAAGACTTGGTGGTGGGGTGGTGGGGCATACAAGTTTGCCGATAAGAAGAAACTGGAATTTGCATAGACATAGAAGATAAGATAGACCATCTTTTAGCCAGTTCAAATTTCCTAGACAGAATCCCTTCTGCCTTCAGAGAGTCGAATATATGCAAGTTCAAAATCTTTTGAATCAGGGACCAATTCAGAATCACTTTTGTTCCTTGAAAAGAGAAATAGACCAAGTATAGGACTATATGCAGAGTGTGATAAAGAAACAAGATGCTGACGGTTCTGGAATGTGATTGTGTTATATTATCAGATAAAACGTGTGGTAGTAGCTTAGTCGAAGGCATTAGGTGAACCTGTAGTTTTAGTTGAAGATCAAGATCTTCAATCTCATGGATGGTTCATGGTAATTGATCACAAATTTACAATGCTCTAGCTATCAGCTGTTATTGTCGGGTATTATTTAGGTTTCTCTAATTGTGTAATGACAAGTTGCAAGTTCAAGTACATGACTTCCTAAGTGATACGTTTTAAATAGTGTTTCACTGTTAACAATAAGGTTTCTTACTTTTTTACCCTTTTTACCCGTGAACATGGTTTTACAACAACTTAAAATATCGCCTCTGCATGTTTTAGGTTAGTAGAACTCAACCAAATATGCGTGGGACTACTATTATAATTATAATGTTTAGATAAAACTCTACCAGTTACCATATACTCACTTTAGATAAAGTTTAAATCTACGTAATAATTGAACATCATACCAACTATTATACGTGTTACTCTAATAAGAATATTTGTGAAGTCATACCCCTATCATAAGCAAAATCTGAAAAATATTCATACCTCTTTTTATATTATGATTTTCAACTTTGTGTTATTTGATTTTTTTTTTCCTCATTATAATTTGCTTGCATTATTATGAATAATTGAACAATATTACTGAAACTATTTCAATTTCTCAACAACCTAACGAATACTATATAAAAAATAATTATTCTGACAAATCAACTTTTGATTCGTCCCTAAAAAAACCCGCGAATTCGCGGGTCTTAAGCTAGTTAGTATTTATAATTAAAAAAAAATATTACATTACACAAGAAACGTCACGTAGCTAGGGGTGTGCATTAAACAGTTTCGACCATGAAACCGACCAATCCAAATTGATTTGGTTAAAGTGAGTTGGCTTATTTGGTTTTCATTTGGTTTATTGGTTTCACCCGAAAATATTTACGGTTTTCAGTTTGAATTTGGTTTGTAATATTAACATTTGGTTTCAAACCAAAAAACCGAAATACTTTTATTTATGGTATATATATTAAATATTTAACTTCATTTATTTTGAATTTTAAGTATGAATTATCTTTTAATTGTTCTTGTTTGAGTTTAATGTTATTATTGGTTTGATTTCACTTTAACAATTGAATTTGTTTATTAGTTATTCCGTATTATGAATTTTTTATACATGGAAACTTAGTTGCTGTTGGTTCGTTTTTATTTTGTGCTACTCGGTTCATTGATATAGTTAAGATTGTAAATATAGGTTTTATACACTTGGGCTGCTTCTCATACTGCAAGTTTGACAAGAAATATTGTATCAATTGTATACTTTTTGTTTAATCAATAAAATATGTTTTCTTTTTTACAAAAAAAAAAAAAAAAAAAAAAAAAAAAACTGCACACTTTTCATCTAAAAGTTTTAATTTGGTTTACCAAAACCAATCCATGTAAACAGAATTCTTATTTGGTTGGATTGTTTTGGTTTTGTCAAATTTTGTTCAGTTATTGGTTCTCAAAATATTTTAGAAAACCGAATAAATCACATAAACCATAAACCGACCGAACAAACACTCTTATACGTAGCTTAATGTATACGAAAAATTCATTTAATTAAATCAAAAACAAAATAACAATGCCTAAATAATAGGTAAGTTTTAATTTACAATTTAAATTTTTTAATTAAAACTAATTTAAATACACTAATCATGTTGGATTAAATACGCTTATAAAAGTGCCAATTTAGTCACTAGTGCCAAAATAAAATAAAGTAAAAATATAAATACTCAATTTTTAAGTATACTTTATTATTATTATTATTATTATTATTATTATTATTATTATTATTATTATTATTATTATTATTATTATTATTATTATTATTATTATTATTATTATTATTATTATTTATGGTTCTCTTTACGGGATTAATCACATTACATATGTATGCGAAATACATGTCTCGATAAAAGGTTGTAATGTAGGTTTTTATGACAAGAAAAATAGTACAGTAATTGTGATGAAAATTGGAAGAGGGGTGGTAGGAGAATGAATGTAGTTCATTTATTCTAACCAATTTAAATACATCAATATGTTTGTAAAAATAACGACAAGTTTCTTAGTCGGAATTCGTGGTTCTATGGGTCATTAAACTAAATGGCTTTAACATTTACATTCACTTAATACCTAAAACATATCATTAAACTATTTTGTTAAACAAACCCCGTAATTTCACGGGTCCTTTTAGTAGTAAGGACTCATGAAGCTACATCATTTATCTACTCATACTCATAGAAGAACCCGTCAAGTAGTAGATTGAGATTATCTTGCCTCCATAATAAAATTCATGGGTTTTAGGTCTAAGTGGATTAAATGGATACAAGCTTGGTTAACCTCGACCTCTATCTCCGTCCTTATAAATGGCTCCCAAACTAAATAATTTTTTCCTAAAAGAGGAGTAAGGCATGAAGATCCTCTCTCCCCTTTCCTCTTTATTTTAAGCTGGGGAAGTTTTACACCATCTTTTAAAATTAGCCAAAAATAAAAAGTTAATTAGAGGAGTAGAGGTAGGTGAAAACAAGGTCATTGTGTCTCATCTTCAATATGCACATGACACGATTATTTTCGGGAAACGGAATAAGGTGGAGGTTAGGAACACCTCAAAAATACTCAAATGTTTTGATGATCTTTCCGGATTAAAAATCAACCTTAGTAAAAGTTGTGTGTATGGTATTGGAACCTCTCATATTGAACTTAATAATCTTGTTTCTTGTTTGGTCTATCGATTGGTGCTAACCTAAGACTTTACTAAAATTGGACACCTATTTTTGAAAAATTCAAAAAACGGTTAGCTGATTGAAAAGCCAAATCTATCTCCTTCAGAGGTAGACTTACCCTAATTAAATCGGTCTTATCTAGTCTCCCACTTTATTATTTCTTACTATTCAAAGCACCTTCTGGAGTCATAAAAGAACTTGAAGGTATGTGTAGTGACCCGAACTTTTCCATGTTTATATATATTAATTGAGATTGATATTTACATGATTAAATGTTTCCAACATGTTAAGAAATCAAACTTGTTAAGACTTGATTAATTGAAATATGTTTCATATAGACAATTGACCACCCAAGTTGACCGGTGATTCACGAACGTTAAAACTTGTAAAAACTATACGATGACATATATATGGTTATATATATAGTTAACATGTTTTTATTTTAAGTATGTATCTCATTAGGTATTTTAACAATGAGTTATATGCATAAAAATGAGACTATTAATTTAAGAAACTCGAAAACGATATATATAACGATTATCGTTATAACAACGTCTTACTAGGTACATATGAATCATATTAAGATATTGATACACTTGGTTAATTATGTTAAATGATAAGTAAATATATTATTAAGTGTATTAACAATGAAATACATATGTAAAAATAAGACTACTAACTTAATGATTTCGAAACGAGACATATATGTAACGATTATCGTTGTAACGACATTTAACTGTATATACATCATACTGAGATATATTATATATCATAATATCATGATAATATAACAATTTAACATCTCATTTGTTATAATAAACAATGGGTTAACAACATTCAACAAGATCATTAACCTAAAGGTTTCAAAACAACATTTACATGTAACGACTAACGATGATTTAACGACTCAGTTAAAATGTATATACATGTAGTGTTTTAATATGTATTCATACACTTTTGAAATAATTTAAGACACTTATCAAAATACTTCTACTTAACAAAAATGCTTACAATTACATCCTCGTTCAGTTTCATCAACAATTCTACTCGTATGCACCCGTATTTGTACTCGTACAATACACAGCTTTTAGATGTATGTACTATTGGTATATACACTCCAATGATCAGCTCTTAGCAGCCCATGTGAGTCACCTAACACATGTGGGAACCATCATTTGGCAACTAGCATGAAATATCTCATAAAATTACAAAAATATGAGTAATCATTCATGACTTATTTACATGAAAACAAAATTACATATCCTTTATATCTAATCCATACACCAACGACCAAAAACACCTACAAACACTTTCATTCTTCAATTTTCTTCATCTAATTGATCTCTCTCAAGTTCTATCTTCAAGTTCTAAGTGTTCTTCATATATTTTACAAGTTCTAGTTACATAAAATCAAGAATACTTTCAAGTTTGCTAGCTCACTTCCAATCTTGTAAGGTGATCATCCAACCTCAAGAAATCTTTGTTTCTTACAGTAGGTTATCATTCTAATACAAGGTAATAATCATATTCAAACTTTGGTTCAATTTCTATAACTATAACAATCTTATTTCAAGTGATGATCTTACTTGAACTTGTTTTCGTGTCATGATTCTGCTTCAAGAACTTCGAGCCATCCAAGGATCCGTTGAAGCTAGATCCATTTTTCTCTTTTCCAGTAGGTTTATCCAAGGAACTTAAGGTAGTAATGATGTTCATAACATCATTCGATTCATACATATAAAGCTATCTTATTCGAAGGTTTAAACTCGTAATCACTAGAACATAGTTTAGTTAATTCTAAACTTGTTCGCAAACAAAAGTTAATCCTTCTAACTTGACTTTTAAAATTAAATACACACATGTTCTATATATATATGATATGCTAACTTAATGATTTAAAACCTGGAAACACGAAAAACACCGTAAAACCGGATTTACGCCGTCGTAGTAACACCGCGGGCTGTTTTGGGTTAGTTAATTAAAAACTATGATAAAATTTGATTTTAAAGTTGTTATTCTGAGAAAATGATTTTTATTATGAACATGAAACTATATCCAAAAATTATGATTAAACTCAAAGTGGAAGTATATTTTCTAAAATGGTCATCTAGACGTCGTTCTTTCGACTGAAATGACTACCTTTACAAAAACGACTTGTAACTTATTTTTCCGACTATAAACCTATACTTTTCTGTTTAGATTCATAAAATAGAGTTCAATATGAAACCATAGCAATTTGATTCACTCAAAACGGATTTAAAATGAAGAAATTATGGGTAAAACAAGATTGGATAATTTTTCTCATTTTAGCTACGTGAAAATTGGTAACAAATCTATTCCAACCATAACTTAATCAAATTGTATTGTATATTATGTAATCTTGAGATACCATAGACACGTATACAATGTTTTGACCTATCATGTCGACACATCTATATATATTTCGGAACAACCATAGACACTCTATATGTGAATGTTGGAGTTAGCTATACAGGGTTGAGGTTGATTCCAAAATATATATAGTTTGAGTTGTGATCAATACTGAGATACGTATACACTGGGTCGTGGATTGATTCAAGATAATATTTATCGATTTATTTCTGTACATCTAACTGTGGACAACTAGTTGTAGGTTACTAACGAGGACAGCTGACTTAATAAACTTAAAACATCAAAATATATTAAAAGTGTTGTAAATATATTTTGAACATACTTTGATATATATGTATATATTGTTATAGGTTCGTGAATCAACCAGTGGCCAAGTCTTACTTCCCGACGAAGTAAAAATCTGTGAAAGTGAGTTATAGTCCCACTTTTAAAATCTAATATTTTTGGGATGAGAATACATGCAGGTTTTATAAATGATTTACAAAGTAGACACAAGTACGTGAAACTACATTCTATGGTTGAATTATCGAAATCGAATATGCCCCTTTTTATTAAGTCTGGTAATCTAAGAATTAGGGAACAGACACCCTAATTGACGCGAATCCTAAAGATAGATCTATTGGGCCTAACAAACCCCATCCAAAGAACCGGATGCTTTAGTACTTCAAAATTTATATCATATCCGAAGGGTGTCCCGGAATGATGGGGATATTCTTATATATGCATCTTGTTAATGTCGGTTACCAGGTGTTCACCATATGAATGATTTTTATCTCTATGTATGGGATGTGTATTGAAATATGAAATCTTGTGGTCTATTATTATGATTTGATATATATAGGTTAAACCTATAACTCACCAATATTTTTGTTGACGTTTTAAGCATGTTTATTCTCAGGTGATTATTAAGAGCTTCCGCTATCGCATACTTAAATAAGGACGAGATTTGGAGTCCATACTTGTATGATATTGTGTAAAAACTGCATTCAAGAAACTTATTTTGTTGTAACATATTTGTATTGTAAACCATTATGTAATGGTCGTGTGTAAACAGGATATTTTAGATTATCATTATTTGATAATCTACGTAAAGCTTTTTAAAACCTTTATCTATGAAATAAAGGTTATGGTTTGTTTTAAAAATGAATGCAGTTTTTGAAAAACGTCTCATATAGAGGTCAAAACCTCGCAACGAAATCAATTAATATGGAACGTTTTTAATCAATAAGAACGGGACATTTCAGTTGGTATCCGAGCGTTGGTCTTAGAGAACCAGAAAATTTGCATTAGTGTGTCTTATCGAGTTTGTTAGGATGCATTAGTGATTCTGGACTTCGACCGTGTTTTCTTTAAAAATGATTGCTTAACATTTTTGTTGGAAACTATATATTTTTAACATATGAATATTATGTGATATATTAATCTCTTAACGTGTTTGATATTACGTGATAGATGTCTACCTCTAGAACAAGTCCTATTGACTCACCTAATAATAATGAAGAGTCAAATGTAAATTGGAATGATTCGTGGACTGATTCACAAGTTCCCGAAGAGGAACCGGAAGAAGAGTCGGAACCGGAAGAAGAATCGGAACCGGACGAAGAATCGGAACCGGAAGAAGAATCGGAACCGGTGGGGGAAATAATAAAACGGTTAAGTAAAAGAGAATCCTCAACCAACCGACCAAGGTTAATTATGGTCAATGGTGTTTCCGCCAAGGAAGCAAAATATTGGGAGGATTACCAATTCTCCGATGAATCGGATTCCGACGAGAATTCCAATGATGTTATAGAAATTACCCCAACTGAATTTAAAAAGGCAAAAGAAAATAATAAGGGAAAGGGCATAAAAATAGAGAAATCTAATTCCAACTCCGATGAACTTTATATGTATCGTCAACCCCCGAAGTTCTTAAGTTGTAACAATGACCCGGGAACCTCTAAACCACCAGGTTTTTCTAAACCAATGTGGACAACGACGGCTCGTATTAGGGGAACATCATATATCCCTAGAAACTTGGCAAAACGAACCAAAACCGAAGAAGAAGAAACGAGCGAGTCGGAATAAGATAGTTGTATTCGTGTGGTGTAATATATGTAATATAGTGTTCTTATGCTTTATGATATATGTAAAAATTGCTTGTATTAATAAGTATTTTTTTATGAATCTAACTCTTGTCTATTTTACAGTTTAAAAACACAAAATGGATAGACAACCCAATATTTTAAGAGACCTACCCGGAGACATGATTGATGAAATCTTGTCTAGAGTCGGCCAGAATTCCTCGGCACAACTATTTAAGGCGAGATCAGTTTGTAAGACATTCGAAGAACGTTCCAAGAATGTCTTGGTGTATAAGAGACTTTCGTTTGAAAGATGGGGGATATCACATTGGGAAACTCATAAGTTACGATGTGTTTACTTTGACGCATATATTGCGGGGAACCCAAATGCTATTTTACGCAACGGGTTAAGAAATTATTTTGACTCAATATATCCGAATATTGGACTTCGTGATTTAGAAAAAGCGGCTAACATGCAACATAAAGAAGCATGTTATGCTTACGGATTAGTAATGTTCGCTTCTCACCAAAGTGAGAACAAGAACATCGGGCTACAACTATTAAACAAAACGTTTCCACAAGTGACGGAGTCGGTAATTGGGGTAAGAAATGAGGTTTTTAGATTATTACGGGACTGTTGGACATTACGTAACCCTCGTCCCTTTGACGACGTTACAACACGCTATCTTATAAACGGCCATAACGGTTATGTTGCACAAGACCAAGGATGGGAAGTAGTCCTAGTAAAACCAGAATGCATGACTTGTTTCTGGACGTATGAATTACGTGTCTTTATTGCCTTTGCTGAACGACTTGTGTACTAGCTAGAATTATCTTCACAACTATCTTGTATCAAAGTTATTGTGTGCTATATTTCATGCTTTATGTAAAATAAGCGGTATTGTAAGTTTGTAAAATATTGTATAAAAGTTTGAACGCGAAATATTATTATAATCAGTTTTTCATATAGAATTGTAGTAGTTGAATTGTATATTAGCTACTAAGTATGAACTGAACGGGTAGGTACTACCCGAATTTAAACTTATAAAATGCTAATATGAAGAAAAAGCTTTTATAAATGAGTTCATATTATGCTACGAAATACTATTAACTACTCTTAATATTCTGTATTATTAACTTGTTCCATTTGACTATTTTGAAGGAAATGGCACCGAATACTCGACACACCGTGAATATGAATGAAGAGGAATTCCGTACTTTTCTAGCTTCAAACATAGCCACAGTACAGGCTGCACTACATACCAACAATAACCTTGGATCTAGCAGTACAGGAAATCGTGTAGGATGCACCTACAAAGAATTCACTGCCTGCAAACCTTTGGAATTTGATGGAACCGAAGGACCGATCGGATTGAAACGGTGGACCGAGAAGGTCGAATCGGTGTTTTCCATAAGTAAGTGTACTGAAGAGGACAAAGTGAAGTACGCTACGCATACCTTCACAGGTTCTGCGTTAACATGGTGGAATACCTATCTAGAGCAAGTGGGACAAGACGATGCGTACGCACTACCGTGGTCAGCATTCAAGCACTTGATGAACGAGAAGTACCGTCCCAGAACCGAGGTCAATAAGCTCAAGACAGAAGTTAGAGGGTTACGAACCCAAGGATTTGATATTACCACGTACGAAAGACGATTCACAGAATTGTGCCTATTGTGTCCGGGAGCATTCGAAGATGAGGAAGAGAAGATCGACGCATTTGTGAAAGGATTACCGGAAAGAATCCAAGAAGATATAAGTTCACACGAGCCCGCCTCTATACAACAGGCATGTAGAATGGCTCACAAACTAGTGAACCAGATTGAAGAAAGAATTAAAGAACAGACTGCTGAAGAGGCCAATGTGAAGCAAGTCAAAAGAAAGTGGGAGGAAAACGGTGATAAGAATCACCAATACAACAACAGCAGCAATTACAACAATAATCGCAACAATTATCCCAACAATCGCAACATCAATCGCAACTACAACAAACGGCCCAACAATAACAACAACAACAACAACAACAACAGCAACATCAACTACAACAATCATCCCAACAACAATAATAACCGCAACAACAACAACAATCAGAAGCAGCTATGCCAAAGGTGTGAAAAGTATCACTCGGGGTTCTGCACCAAATTTTGCAACAAGTGTAAAAGAAATGGTCATAGCGCGGCGAAGTGTGAGGTCTACGGACCAGGGGTTAATAGAACGAAAGGAACAAATGGTGTCGGAACGAGTAATGGCGGAGCAAGTAGTGTCGGAGCAAGTTATGCCAATGTAGTTTGTTATAAATGTGGAAAATCGGGCCACATTATTAGAAATTGCCCGAACCAGGAGAACACGAATGGACAAGGCCGCGGAAGAGTTTTCAATATTAATGCGGCAGAGGCACAGGAAGACCCGAAACTTGTTACGGGTACGTTTCTTATTGACAATAAATCTGCTTACGTTTTATTTGATTCGGGTGCGGATAGAAGCTATATGAGTAGAGATTTTTGTGCTAAATTAAGTTGTCCATTGACGCCTTTGGATAGTAAATTTTTACTCGAATTAGCAAATGGTAAATTAATTTCAGCAGATAATATATGTCGGAATCGAGAAATTAAACTGGTTAGCGAAACATTTAAGATTGATTTGATACCAGTAGAGTTAGGGAGTTTTGATGTGATAATCGGTATGGACTGGTTGAAAGAAGTGAAAGCAGAGATCGTCTGTTACAAAAATGCAATTCGCATTATACGAGAAAAAGGAAAACCCTTAATGGTGTACGGAGAAAAGGGCAACACGAAGCTACATCTTATTAGTAATTTGAAGGCACAAAAACTAATAAGAAAAGGTTGCTATGCTGTTCTAGCACACGTCAAGAAAGTACAAACTGAAGAAAAGAGCATCAATGATGTTCCCATTGCAAAAGAATTTCCCGATGTATTTATGAAAGAATTACCGGGATTACCCCCACATCGATCCGTTGACTTTCAAATAGATCTTGTACAAAAAAGAGCATCATGGACCTTATGAACCGAGTGTGTGGACCATACCTTGACAAGTTTGTCATTGTTTTCATTGATGACATACTTATTTACTCAAAGAATGACCAAGAACACGGTGAACATTTGAGAAAGGTGTTAGAAGTATTGAGGAAAGAAGAATTGTACGCTAAGTTTTCAAAGTGTGCATTTTAGTTGGAAGAAGTTCAATTCCTCGGTCACATAGTGAACAAAGAAGGTATTAAGGTGGATCCGGCAAAGATAGAAACTGTTGAAAAGTGGGAAACCCCGAAAACTCCGAAACACATACGCCAGTTTTTAGGACTAGCTGGTTACTACAGAAGGTTCATCCAAGACTTTTCCAGAATAGCAAAACCCTTGACTGCATTAACGCATAAAGGGAAGAAATTTGAATGGAATGATGAACAAGAGAAAGCATTTCAGTTATTGAAGAAAAAGCTAACTACGGCACCTATATTGTCATTGCCTGAAGGGAATGATGATTTTGTGATTTATTGTGACGCATCAAAGCAAGGTCTCGGTTGTGTATTAATGCAACGAACGAAGGTGATTGCTTATGCGTCTAGGCAATTGAAGATTCACGAACAAAATTATACGACGCATGATTTTTGGAATTAGGCGCGGTTGTTTTTGCATTAAAGACTTGGAGGCACTACTTATATGGGGTCAAAAGTATTATATATACCGACCACAAAAGTCTTCAACACATATTTAATCAGAAACAACTGAATATGAGGCAGCGTAGGTGGATTGAATTGTTGAATGATTACGACTTTGAGATTCGTTACCACCCGGGAAAGGCAAATGTGGTAGCTGATGCCTTGAGCAGGAAGGACAGAGAACCCATTCGAGTAAAATCTATGAATATAATGATTCATAATAACCTTACTACTCAAATAAAGGAGGCGCAACAAGGAGTTTTAAAAGAGGGAAATTTAAAGGATGAAATACCCAAAGGATCGGAGAAGCATCTTAATATTCGGGAAGACGGAACCCGGTATAGGGCTGAAAGGATTTGGGTACCAAAATTTGGAGATATGAGAGAAATGGTACTTAGAGAAGCTCATAAAACCAGATACTCAATACATCCTGGAACGGGGAAGATGTACAAGGATCTCAGGAAATATTTTTAGTGGCTGGGTATGAAAGCCGATATTGCTAAATACGTAGGAGAATGTTTGACGTGTTCTAAGGTCAAAGCTGAGCATCAGAAACCATCAGGTCTACTTCAACAACCCGAAATCCCGGAATGGAAATGGGAAAACATTACCATGGATTTCATCACTAAATTGCCAAGGACTGCAAGTGGTTTTGATACTATTTGGGTAATAGTTGATCGTCTCACCAAATCAGCACACTTCCTGCCAATAAGAGAAGATGACAAGATGGAGAAGTTAGCACGACTGTATTTGAAGGAAGTTGTATCCAGACATGGAATACTAATCTCTATTATCTCTGATAGGGATGGCAGATTTATTTCAAGATTCTGGCAGACATTACAGCAAGCATTAGGAACTCGTCTAGACATGCGTACTGCCTATCATCCACAAACTGATGGGCAGAGCGAAAGGACGATACAAACGCTTGAAGACATGCTACGAGCATGTGTTATTGATTTCGGAAACAGTTGGGATCGACATCTACCGTTAGCAGAATTTTCCTACAACAACAGCTACCATTCAAGCATTGAGATGGCGCCGTTTGAAGCACTTTATGGTAGAAAGTGCAGGTCTCCGATTTGTTGGAGTGAAGTGGGGGATAGACAGATTACGGGTCCGGAGATTATACAAGAAACTACCGAGAAGATCATCCAAATTCAACAACGGTTGAAAACCGCCCAAAGTCGACAAAAGAGCTACGCTGACATTAAAAGAAAAGATATAGAATTTGAAATTGGAGAGATGGTCATGCTTAAAGTTGCACCTTGGAAAGGCGTTGTTCGATTTGGTAAACGAGGGAAATTAAATCCAAGGTATATTGGACCATTCAAGATTATTGATCGTGTCGGACCAGTAGCTTACCGACTTGAGTTACCTCAAAAACTCGTGGCTGTACATAACACTTTCCACGTCTCGAATTTGAAGAAATGTTTTGCTAAAGAAGATCTCACTATTCCGTTAGATGAAATCCAAATCAACGAAAAACTTCAATTCATCGAAGAACCCGTCGAAATAATGGATCGTGAGGTTAAAAGACTTAAGCAAAACAAGATACCAACTGTTAAGGTTTGATGGAATGCTCGTAGAGGACCCGAGTTCACCTGGGAGTGTGAAGATCAGATGAAGAAGAAATACCCGCATCTATTTCCAGAAGATTCGTCAACACCTTCAACAGCTTAAAATTTCGGAACGAAATTTATTTAACGGGTAGGTACTGTAGTGACCCGAACTTTTCCATGTTTATATATATTAATTGAGATTGATATTTACATGATTAAATGTTTCCAACATGTTAAGCAATCAAACTTTTTAAGACTTGATTAATTGAAATATGTTTCATATAGACAATTGACCACCCAAGTTGACCGGTGATTCACGAACGTTAAAACTTGTAAAAACTATACGATGACATATATATGGTTATATATATAGTTAACATTTTTTTATTATAAGTATGTATCTCATTAGGTATTTTAACAATGAGTTATATACATAAAAATGAGACTATTAATTTAAGAAACTCGAAAACGATATATATAACGATTATCGTTATAACAACGTCTTACTAGGTACATATGAATCATATTAAGATATTGATACACTTGGTTAATTATGTTAAATGATAAGTAAATATATTATTAAGCGTATTAACAATGAAATACATATGTAAAAATAAGACTACTAACTTAATGATTTCGAAACGAGACATATATGTAACGATTATCGTTGTAACGACATTTAACTGTATATACATCATACTGAGATATATTATATATCATAATATCATGATAATATAACAATTTAACATCTCATTTGTTATAATAAACAATGGGTTAACAACATTCAACAAGATCATTAACCTAAAGGTTTCAAAACAACATTTACATGTAACGACTAACGATGACTTAACGACTCAGTTAAAATGTATATACATGTAGTGTTTTAATATGTATTCATACACTTTTGAAAGAATTTAAGACACTTATCAAAATACTTCTACTTAACAAAAATGCTTACAATTACATCCTCGTTCAGTTTCATCAACAATTCTACTCGTATGCACCCGTATTTGTACTCGTACAATACACAGCTTTTAGATGTATGTACTATTGGTATATACACTCCAATGATCAGCTCTTAGCAGCCCATGTGAGTCACCTAACACATGTGGGAACCATCATTTGGCAACTAGCATGAAATATCTCATAAAATTACAAAAATATGAGTAATCATTCATGACTTATTTACATGAAAACAAAATTACATATCCTTTATATCTAATCCATACACCAACGACCAAAAATACCTACAAACACTTTCATTCTTCAATTTTCTTTATCTAATTGATCTCTCTCAAGTTCTATCTTCAAGTTCTAAGTGTTCTTCATATATTTTACAAGTTCTAGTTACATAAAATCAAGAATACTTTCAAGTTTGCTAGCTCACTTCCAATCTTGTAAGGTGATCATCCAACCTCAAGAAATCTTTGTTTCTTACAGTAGTTTATCATTCTAATACAAGGTAATAATCATATTCAAACTTTGGTTCAATTTCTGTAACTATAACAATCTTATTTCAAGTGATGATCTTACTTGAACTTGTTTTCGTGTCATGATTCTGCTTCAAGAACTTCGAGCCATCCAAGGATCCGTTGAAGCTAGATCCATTTTTCTCTTTTCTAGTAGGTTTATCCAAGGAACTTAAGGTAGTAATGATGTTCATAACATCATTCGATTCATACATATAAAGCTATCTTATTCGAAGGTTTAAACTCGTAATCACTAGAACATAGTTTAGTTAATTCTAAACTTGTTCGCAAACAAAAGTTAATCCTTCTAACTTGACTTTTAAAATTAACTACACACATGTTCTATATCTTTATGATATGCTAACTTAATGATTTAAAACCTGGAAACACGAAAAATACCGTAAAACCGGATTTACGCCGTCGTAGTAACACCTCGGGCTGTTTTGGGTTAGTTAATTAAAAACTATGATAAACTTTGATTTTAAAGTTGTTATTCTGAGAAAATGATTTTTATTATGAACATGAAACTATATCCAAAAATTATGATTAAAATCAAAGTGGAAGTATGTTTTCTAAAATGGTCATCTAGACGTCGTTCTTTCGACTGAAATGACTACCTTTACAAAAACGACTTGTAACTTATTTTTCCGACTATAAACCTATACTTTTCTGTTTAGATTCATAAAATAGAGTTCAATATGAAACCATAGCAATTTGATTCACTCAAAACGGATTTAAAATGAAGAAATTATGGGTAAAACAAGATTGGATAATTTTTCTCATTTTAGCTACGTGAAAATTGGTAACAAATCTATTCCAACCATAACTTAATCAACTTGTATTGTATATTATGTAATCTTGAGATACCATAGACACGTATACAATGTTTCGACCTATCATGTCGACACATCTATATATATTTCGGAACAACCATAGACACTCTATATGTGAATGTTGGAGTTAGCTATACAGGGTTGAGGTTGATTCCAAAATATATATAGTTTGAGTTGTGATCAATACTGAGATACGTATACACTGGGTCGTGGATTGATTCAAGATAATATTTATCGATTTATTTCTGTACATCTAACTGTGGACAACTAGTTGTAGGTTACTAACGAGGACAGCTGACTTAATAAACTTAAAACATCAAAATATATTAAAAGTGTTGTAAATATATTTTGAACATACTTTGATATATATGTATATATTGTTATAGGTTCGTGAATCAACCAGTGGCCAAGTCTTACTTCCCGACGAAGTAAAAATCTGTGAAAGTGAGTTATAGTCCCACTTTTAAAATCTAATATTTTTGGGATGAGAATACATGCAGGTTTTATAAATGATTTACAAAGTAGACACAAGTACGTGAAACTACATTCTATGGTTGAATTATCGAAATCGAATATGCCCCTTTTTATTAAGTCTGGTAATCTAAGAATTAGGGAACAGACACCCTAATTGACGCGAATCCTAAAGATAGATCTATTGGGCCTAACAAACCCCATCTAAAGAACCGGATGCTTTAGTACTTCGAAATTTATATCATATCCGAAGGGTGTCCCGGAATGATGGGGATATTCTTATATATGCATCTTGTTAATGTCGGTTACCAGGTGTTCACCATATGAATGATTTTTATCTCTATGTATGGGATGTGTATTGAAATATGAAATCTTGTGGTCTATTATTATGATTTGTTATATATAGGTTAAACCTATAACTCACAAATATTTTTGTTGACGTTTTAAGCATGTTTATTCTCAGGTGATTATTAAGAGCTTCCGCTGTCGCATACTTAAATAAGGACGAGATTTGGAGTCCATACTTGTTTGATATTGTGTAAAAACTGCATTCAAGAAACTTATTTTGTTGTAACATATTTGTATTGTAAACCATTATGTAATGGTCGTGTGTAAACAGGATATTTTAGATTATCATTATTTGATAATCTACGTAAAGCTTTTTAAAACCTTTATCTATGAAATAAAGTTTATGGTTTGTTTTAAAAATGAATGCAGTTTTTGAAAAATGTCTCATATAGAGGTCAAAACCTCGCAACGAAATCAATTAATATGGAACGTTTTTAATCAATAAGAACGGGACATTTCAGTATGCGTCATGATTTTTTTTTGGGAGGGTCTCATGATGAGAAAAAAATGGCTTGGGTAAATCGAAATAAAATCTCTTTACCTTATGAATTAGGAGGTTTAAATGTTAGCTCACTAAAATTTCAAAAACCTTACTCTTTTAACAAAATGGTGGTGAAAATTTTTCTCAAATAATAATTCACTTTGGTCTCGAGTAATTAAAAGCATTTACGGGGAAAATGGGGGTTTGGGATGCTCATCTTTACTAATCGAAAACTTACATAGAAAACTCTAGGGTAGAAGTTGGTTTAATATCTGTTGGTCCCTTGTGTAGTGACCCAAACTTTTTCATATTTATATATATTAAATGAAATTGTTATTTACATGCTTAAGTGTTTCCAACATGTTAAGCAATCAAACTTGTTAAGACTTGATTAATTGAAATAGGTTTCATATAGACAATTGACCACCCAAGTTGACCGGTGATTCACGAACGTTAAAACTTGTAAAAACTATATGATGACATATATATATATATATATATATATATATATATATATATATATATATATATATATATATATATATATATATATATATATATATATATATATATATATATATAGTTATCATGTTATTATGATAGGTATGTATCTCATTAAGTATTTTAACAATGAGTTATATACATAAAAATGAGACTATTGAATTAAGAAACTCGAAAACTATATATATAACGATTATCGTTATAACAACGTCTTACTAAGTACATATGAATCATATTAAGATATTGATAGACTTTGTTAAACATGTTAAATGATAAGTAAATATATCATTAAGTGTATTAACAATGAACTACATATGTAAAAACAAGACTACTAACTTAAGAATTTCGAAACGAGACATATATGTAACGATTATCGTTGTAACAACATTTAACTGTATATATATCATACTAAGATATATTAATATATCATAATATCATGATAATATAATAATTTAACATCTCTTTATATATAATAAACAATGGGTTAACAACATTTAACAAGATCGTTAACCTAAAGGTTTCAAAACAACATTTACATGTAACGACTAACGATGACTTAACGACTCAGTTAAAATGTATATACATGTAGTGTTTTAATATGTATTCATACACTTTTGAAAGACTTCAAGACACTTATCAAAATACTTCTACTTAACAAAAATGCTTACAATTACATCCTCGTTCAGTTTCATCAACAATTCTACTTGTATGCACCCGTATTCGTACTCGTACAATACACAGTTTTTAGATGTATGTACTATTGGTATATACACTCCAATGATCAGATCTTAGCAGCCCATGTGAGTCACCTAACACATGTGGGAACCATCATTTGGCAACTAGCATGAAATATCTCATAAAATTACAAAAATATTAGTAATCATTCATGACTTATTTACATGTAAACAAAATTACACATCCTTTATATCTAATCCATATACCAACGACCAAAAACACCTACAAACACTTTCATTCTTCAATTTTATTCATCAAATTGATCTCCCTCAAGTTCTATCTTCAAGTTCTAAGTGTTCTTCATAAATTCTATAAGTTCTAGTTTCATAAAATCAAGAATACTTCCAAGTTTGCTAGCTTACTTCCAATCTTGTAAAGTGATCATCCAACCTCAAGAAATCTTTCTTATTTACATTAAGATATCTTTCTAATACAAGGTAATACTCATATTCAAACTTTGATTCAATTTCTATAACTATAACAATCTTATTTCGAGTGGAAATCTTACTTGAACTTGTTTTCGTGTCATGATTCTGCTTCAAGAACTTTCAAGCCATCCAAGGATCCTTTGAAGCTAGATATATTTTTCTCATTTCCAGTAGGTTTATCTACAAAACCCGAGGTAGTAATGATGTTCATAACATCATTCGATTCATATATATAAAACTACCTTATTCGAAGGTTTAAACTTGAAATCACTAGAACATAGTTTAGTTAATTTTAAACTTGTTCGCAAACAAAAGTTATTCCTTCTAACTTTACTTTAAAAATTAACTAGACACATGTTCTATATATATATATGATATGCTAACTTAATGATTTAAAACCTGAAAACACGAAAAACACGAAAAACACCGTAAAACTGGATATACGCCGTCGTAGTAACACCGCGGGCTGTTTTGGGTTTGTTAATTAAAAACTATGATAAACTTTGATTTAAAAGTTGTTCTTCTGGGAAAATGATTTTTCTTATGAACATGAAACTATATTCAAAAATCATTATTAAACTCAAAGTGGAAGTATGTTTTCTAAAATGGTCATCTAGACGTCGTTCTTTCGACTGAAATGACTACCTTTACAAAAACGACTTGTAACCTGTATTTCTGACTATAAACTTGAAGGTATTTCATATGCCCGAGAGACATATTAAATTAATGTGGCTAATGTGTTATGATCCAAGTCGGGTCATACCAAATAACAAGCTTACCGACACCTTATACGTATTTAATCTTAACGATTGGATCATTGATTAAATACGCGACACTTGAACTTTAAGAAAAATGGTTTTCTGAAATATTACTTGATGTGTACATATATATATATAAATTATGGAATAATTTATATAATATGGATTTAATTATTTATAGGTTAAATAATTAATAATGTTATGTTACATTTTTTATAATTGGTTTTATATAAAATGTACATAATTAATATGCAAGTTTATAAAATGTATTTTATAAAAACAAGTTTTATAAAATCTAGTTTTATAAAAACCATTTTATAAAATATAATGGGAGTGGCATGGGAGTTGAAGCTCACATGCTCTTAGATTCCTTCTTGGTCAAATACAATTCCCATTTCCATATACATGCAAGACTTGACTCTTTGGAACACACACTTGCCTTCAAACACATCAAATTAGCAAAAAATTCTGCCCATTTACTTGCTGCTGGCCGTGGGGTTTGAGTGAGCAAAAGAGGGTTCATTTTATTTTTGCAAGCTTATTTACAAGTGTTATTAAATCCTAACCAAAGGCTAGGGTGTTGGTGCACAAGTTTGGGGTATAACAACTTGAGGTTTCATTCTTTTGGAGCTCCATTCATCATCATCATCTTCATCACTTATCAACAAGCTTGAAGTAGGTATAATCTCTTTTCTTGCTTGTAGTTTGTAAGTATATTTCATAACTTGATCCTAATTGGGATTTAACTTTAATTGATTAAAGATATACAATGTTCTAAAATGGTAATTACATGCTTCCGCTTTATTTGATTCTTAAAATGTTTTAAGTATAATGGAACTTGTTAAATCCCAACAATGGTATCTAGAGCCGAAGTTGTTAATATATGCTTCGAGATGGTTATTAAAACCCACTATATCTTTGCATTTTATGTACATGCATGATAGTAAAATGCAAAAATTATATGTTTGGGTGGGTTAGTTGGCTTGGCCAAATTTTAGGAGGTTCCAAATGGGTTTGGAACTTGCCATTTGGTCAATTTTTGTTGTATGTTAAAGTTCACAATCAAGCCTTGACCTTGTGTTTGAATGGTTGCATGTTTGGTTGATTTATTATTCATTTGATATGGTTGTAATATTCATTCATTTTGGTTTGTAATATTAATTATTCAATTGGTTTGTAATATTATTCATTTAGTCATGTAATTTATTTTATATTTGGCATGTAAAATAGATTAGGTTGTATTTTCATTTTTTAGAGAAAAATGTATTAGGATATATTTTGTAAAAGTGAAGATACAAGAAGGTGACAATGAAGAACACAAGAAAGGATGCAAGATTATGTGGGAGATTTTGAAATCTCCTAATTTGTGTTATAACCCTTTACCGGTGGCATTTATTTTCAGCTAAACAAATGTCTACCAAATTGGCTTGATTGTGAACATATTTGTTTTGCATGCATGGTTGTTTATTGTGTTTTATGTTTCATTGCTACAAGTAAATCACTAGTTAACAACAAGCAAAATGACAATTTAATTGGTTAAATTAGACTTATTAACGACATGCAAAATGACAATTTAATTGGTTAAATTAAAAGTGGCAAAAGGACATTGATAAACGGTTATTAGGAACATGAAAAGGATTTAATAATTGGTTATTAAGACATAATAAAATGGTTTATTTTCAAAGTAATAAAATTGGCTTTATTACATAATATGAAAAATGGACTTTCACATGAACCACACACTAAATGCATGTTAGTGTATGGTACAATAGTTTTCTTAAACTAGAAATAATGAAAACTTAAAATCCCTTATTAACAAGGCAAACAAGTTAAACGCCGTCCTTTTGTGTGACACTTAAAAATATTAGGGAACTCATAATGGGATAAAGGTCACCTAACCATTATGAGCAAACTAATATGATTAAGGTGAATTTCGCACACTTGTGGGATAAAGGTCACCTAACCACTTGTATGTTGAATTTACACGTTTACACAAGTAGGACAACTTGATTTGGGAATCATGAACTTAGGGTCACCGAAGCATGAGGAACAAATAGGCATTGATGGGATAAATATGCCATGCAAAAGGATTGCATGATCCCATAACTTAGAAGTTGCAAAAGGATTGCAATTGTCATATAATGACTACCTAGCTAAATCAAATGACGGGATAAAGGTCACCTAACCGAAATTTGGTTTTCCGTTGGATTCTAAAATTTAATAAATATCAATTGGATTTATAGGGTATTGATTGTTAAATTAAAATTGATACTTAAACAACTTTGTTAAATTTTGTAGATGGCCGCCAATAACAACAACATTCCAAACGCACCAATCAACTTTAACAACCTATCGTTGAGGACAATCCTCGAGAAGGAAAAACTCAACCATACGAACTTTATGGATTAGTTTTGCAATCTAAGAATTGTCCTCAAAATAGAGGATATGGCGTATGTGTTAGAAGTCCCCATTCTCGATCAACCGGACGAGGATGATACGGAAGGCATGGCTTATTGGGAGAAATATTGCACTGATTCGGTGCAAGTTTCTTGCCTCATGCTTGGGACTATGATACCAGAACTCCAAAAGGATTTCGAGCATCATAGTGCATATGACATGATCACACAATTGAAGGAGATGTTCCTTCAACAAGCTCGTGTCGAGCTCTTCGAAACGGTTCGAGCGCTTCATGCATGTCAGATGGACGACTCCCAATCCATTTCATCTTATGTCCTTAAGATGAAAAGCCTAATTGATCGAGCGAACCGTCTAAACTGCAACGTGTCTAATGAATTAGCCACAGACCTTATCCTTAATTCCTTGTCAAAGAGGTTTGACACATTTGTAATGAATTACAATATGAATGGTTGGGATAAGAGCATTGGCGAATTACATGCCATGCTTAAGACGGCCGAAGCAAGCATGGGTAAAAGGTCTTCACCCATGTTTATGATCAATGAAGGCGGGTCCAAAACTAATAACATTTCTAAGCCAAAGGTGGCCAAGAGGAAAGGACCCGCCTACCAAGGCAAGGGAAAGGGAAAGGGGAAGATGGTTACCCCAACCAACAATAACAAGAAGTAAAAGGTTGCCGGTAAAGCTAACCCCAAGGAAGATCCGTGCTTTGGTTACGGTGAAATGGGTCACTGGAAACGCAACTACCTGGTCTACCTAAAGGAGTTGAAAGAATAGAGTGATGCAGGGAAAACCTCAGGTAATGTATATATGGTATACATTGAGCTTAGTATTACTTCTTCTAACACATGGGTATTAGACACAGGATGTGGAACTCATATTTGCAATTCTTTGCAGGGGTTCAAAAGAAGTAATCAAGATGCGGGAACAACAAGTCTCTTCATGGGTAATGGAGCAAGGGTACAAGTGAAAGCTCAAGGAGACTTTGTTTTAAAGCTTCCAAGTGGTTTGGAGCTTATTTTGAAAAATGTTTTGTATGAACCCGATTTATCTCGAAACATTATTTCTATTTCCCGTTTAAGACAATGTGGTTTTGATTTCAATTTTATTGATGATGATATCCATGTTTCTTTAGATAATGTGTTCTATTTTAAGGCTTCGCCTTTGAATGGTATTTATGAATTGGTTTATGATAACACATCATACAATAGCTCAATGTTCCATGCAAACACCAAGAGACTCAAGAGGGATTTGAGTGATTCCTACTTATGGCATTGTCACCTTAGTCACATAAACAAGAATCGAATGCATACACTTCAAAAGAATGGACTTATGAAATCAAATGAACTAGACTCGTTTGATGTATGTGAATCTTGTTTATAAGGTAAAATGACTAAAGCACCTTTCAAAGGGACCTATGAAAGGGCTAAAGACTTATTAGGATTAATACATTCGGATGTATATGGACCTTTTAAGCCCATGACTAAGAAAGGTGAAAGATACTTCGTCACTTTCATTGATGACTTCGGTCATTTCGGATATGTCTATTTATTAAAGCACAAGGACGAAACTCTTGAAGCATTCAAAGAATATCAAAACGAAGTACAAAATCAACTCTACAAGACAATCAAGGTACTTCGTACCGACAGAGGAGGTGAATACCTAAGCGATGCTTTCCAAGATCATCTTAAAGGTTGTGGGATTATCTCGCAACTCACTCCTCCTGGAACACCCCAACTTAAAGGAGTTTCCAAAAGGAGGAACCGAACCCTAATGGATATGGTTCGATCTATGATGGCAAGAAGCTCGTTACCTCTATCATTGTGGGGTTATTGTCTATGCTCCGCGGCTCGTATTTTAAATATGGCCCCAACCAAGAAAGTGGAACGAACTCCTCATGAGATGTGGTGTGGAAAACCTCCATCTCTGTCATACTTAAAGGTATGGGGATGTGAAGCTTATCCTAAGCATTACGTCCCTAATAAGTTGAATGCTCAATCCACGAAGTGTATCTTCATAGGATATCCCAAGGATGATATGGGATACTATTTCTATGATCCGACCAGCAAAATGTATTTGTTGCTCGAAAGACTGAATTCCTTGAAACTAAGTTCTTAATGGAAGGAAATAGTGAGAGGAAAATAGATCTTGAAGAGGTTCAAAATCAAGTAGATGATACACAATTGGTTAACACTAGCACTCAACATGAAAATGTTGAGAGTGATCAAATGGATGATCAAAATACATAAGACGTTCGTAGATCTGGTAGGATTAGTAATCCTCCTGAGAGATATGGGTTTCTCATGGATGGTTACTATGTGGTTGATTTGGATGAACCAACAAACTACAAAGATGCTTTATTAAGGATTGATAAGGATAAATGGCAGGAAGCTACGAACGCTGAGATGCAATCCATGAATGACAACCAAGTTTGGGAACTTGTTGCACAACCTACTGGCTCAAGGCTAGTTGATTGTAAATGGCTTTTCAAAATGAAAACCGACATACATGGAAACTTGAATACATATAAAGCTAGACTTGTAGCAAAAGGTTTCACTCAAACTCAAGGGGTTGACTATGATGAAACTTTTTTGCCTGTGGCAATGCTAAAGTCTATTAGGATATTACTTGCCATTGCTGCTCATTATGATTATGAAATATGGAAAATGGATGTCAAGACCGCTTTCCTAAATGGACATCTTGAGAAAGATGTCTATATGGTTCAGCCTGAAGGTTTTGTTGATCCGAAATATCCTAAAAAGGTATGCAAGTTAAACAAGTCAATCTACGGATTGAAACAAGCATCTAGAATGTGGAATCATCGTTTTAGTGAGGAGGCCAAGAAATTTGGCTTCATTAAAAATAGTGATGAAGCTTGTGTATACAAGAAAGCTAGTGGGAGCACAATCATGTTCCTTGTACTATATGTGGATGATATATTATTATTTGGAAATGATATTCCGACAATGCAAGGTGTTAAAACTTGGCTAAGTAAATGCTTCTCCATTAAGGATCTTGGAGAAGCACAATACGTTTTGGGGATTGGGATCTACAGGGATAGATCCAAGAAACTGATAGGTTTGAATCAAAGTGCATATATTGAAAAGCTCTTGAAAAGGTTCAAGATGGACAACTCTAAGAAAGGTTTGGTAGCTATTCAAAGAGGAACGCTTCTTAGTTCATCTCAGTGCCCTACCACGAAAGATGAACAAGAGAGAATGAAGAAAGTTCCATACGCATCTGCTATTGGGTCAATCATGTATGCAATGATATGCACTAGACCGGATGTGTCATGCGCTCTTAGCTTGACAAGTAGATACCAGAATAACCCAGGAAATAGTCATTGGATTGCGTTTAAAAGTATATTGAAATACCTTAGGAGGACTAAGGATATGTTTCTAATATATGGGTCTGGTGAGGAGGAACTCGCTGTAAAAGGTTACGTGGAAGCGAGTTTCCAAACTGATCGAGATGATTCTCGATCACAGTCCGGTTATGTCTTCACGTTAAATGGAGGTGCGGTCTCTTGGAAGAGTTCAAAATAGGATGTTGTTGCATTATTCACTACAGAGTCAAAGTACGTTGCCGCCTCATTGGCAGCTCAGGAAGCTGCATGGATGAAGAAATTCATCGACGACTTAGGAGTTGTCCCTTCCATTCATGACCCTCTTGAGATCTTTTGTGACAACGAGGGTGTGATTGCTCAAATCAAAGAACCTCGTGCTCACCAAAAGATCCATCACATTGAGCGGAGATTCAACTACATAAGGGATGAAGTTGGAAAGGGAAAGATATGTATTCGCAAAGTTCACATAGATCTTAATATAGCGGATCCACTCACGAAGCTCTTACATGGTGCAAAACATCAAGGGCATGTTAGTGCATTAGGGCTTCAATATTCTAGTGATTGGTTGTGATCTATTTTAAGTATTATAACGGAACGAAATTGTTCAAACTCATTAATATAATTACGGTATTAATTTATTTTGAGTCAATTTCCTATTTTGCATATTTTATCCATGAATAAGTAATTATTCTAAACTCCGTAGTCGATTACATTTGTAGGAACAAGTGTGAGGTTTAGACTATTATGAACTTGGATTGGTATACATTCACGGGATGAATGTGGGGCAAGGTTGCAACTAAGGTTCATAGATATTTGTGGGATACAAATATTGGAAGACCTGCCCTCAAGATTTACTAAATGGAGCCTTTGTGGTTGATCACATGTAATCTTGAGTAAAGGCGAATATCATTGTATCCTCTGACCTGAGATACATATTGGGTTCGGATATTTACTAAGTATTGTGCCTTGATTCTTTCCTTCGCTATTCTGAAATATGGTAGTTCATAAGGAAGAGCTCAGGTGTGATACAAAGTGTATATCTAGGACGTATGTAGTCAAGATGGGATTTGTCCCTCTTATTCGTTGATAGTCAGATGTCTAAGGCCTGACAAAGTTAAATCTAAAAGAGAGTGATCACTCTGTATCTCTTGGATTTAACATGACATCTAGGACGAAAGGATGTGATGAAAGATTCACCTATTCACATTCGAGAGGGGAACTCGAAAGGGATGATGTTACTGAATGGCACTAAGTCATAACATATTAGGGGTGATGGACGGTCGTTAGGTGGTATCCATCACTTGCATTAATTTCTTATGGTTTCTCGTGCAAGTAGGAGATTGAAGGTATTTCATATGCCCGAGTGACATATGAAATTAATGTGGCTAATGTGTTATGATCCAAGTCGGGTCATACCCAATAACAAGCTTACCGACACCTTATACGTATTTAATCTTAACGATTGGATCATTGATTAAATACGCGACACTTGAACTTTAAGAAAAATGGTTTTCTGAAATATTACTTGATGTGTACATATATATATAAATTATGGAATAATTTATATAATATGGATTTAATTATTTATAGGTTAAATAATTAATAATGTTATGTTGCATTTTTTATAATTGGTTTTATATAAAATGTACATAATTAATATGTAATTTTATAAAATGTATTTTATAAAAACTAGTTTTATAAAATCTAGTTTTATAAAAACCATTTTATAAAATATAATGGGAGTGGCATGGGAGTTGAAGCTCACATGCTCTTAGATTCTTTCTTGGTCAAATAGAATTCCCATTTTCATATACATGCAAGACTTGACTCTTTGGAATACACACTTGCATTCAAACACATCAAATTAGCAAAAAATTCTGCCCATTTACTTGTTGCTGGCTGTGGGGTTTGAGTGAGCAAAAGAGGGTTCATTTTATTTTTGCAAGCTTATTTACAAGTGTTATTAAATCCTAACCAAAGGCTAGGGTGTTGGTGCACAAGTTTGGGGTATAACAACTTGAGGTTTCATTCTTTTGGAGCTCCATTCATCATCATCATCTTCATCACTTATCAACAAGCTTGGAGTAGGTATATCTCTTTTCTTGCTTGTAGTTTGTAAGTATATTTCATAACTTGATCCTAATTGGGATTTAACTTTAATTGGTTAAAGATATACAATGTTCTAAAATGGTAATTACATGCTTCCGCTTTATTTGATTCTTAAAATGTTTTAAGTATAATGGAACTTGTTAAATCCCAACAAAAATTATACTTTTTCTGTATAGATTCATAAACTTAAGTTCAATATGAAACCATAGCAATTAGATTCACTCAAAACGAATTTAAAACGAAGAAGTTATGGGTAAAACAAGATTGGATATTTTTACTTGTTGTAGCTACGTGAAAATTGGTAACAAATCTATATTAATCATATCCTAGCTAACTTATATTGTATAATACATATATTCTAATATATTATGTAATCTTGGGATACCTTAGACACGTATGCAAATGTTTTTGTGATGACCCGGGAATTTCCGACCAAATTTAAACTTAATCTTTATATGTTTCCGACACAATAAGCAAAGTCTGTAATGTTGAGTCTTTAGAACTTTGGAATGGATTACATTAATGCATTTACTATTTTACCATCCCCGACGATTCACAAACAATTGTTATAAATAAAGATGTATACATATAATCAAGTATATATGTAAATAATTATATATTATTAATTAAATTATTATGTGATTTAGTATTATGACAGATAACTTAAGATAATTTAAAACTTGATATATAAAAACATAATTTATATATATATATATATATATATATATATATATATATATATATATATATATATATATATATATATATATATATATATAAATATATATAAAATATTATAACATGTGATATTAATATATTAAATAGCAAGATAAAAATATAAGTTGTTGTAGTAACATTAATATTATTAATATTACTTTCATTATTATCAATATTAGAATTATTAGTATTATTATAAGTGGTATTATTGATATTAATAAAATTTTGTTATACAATTTATAGTAAAAGTCATCATTATCATTAGTAATAATATTATTATCATTACTATTATATTGATATAACTATTAATTAAGATATTAAGAGTATTATTATCATAATTAATAAAATTAACTATAATCTCTAAAAAAAACTATCGTATGAATAATTAAATGTATAACTTAGTTATAACTTAATTGTCATAGTTGTTATTATAGGTAATATTATTATTAGTATTTTTATTATTATTATTTTATTATTTATTATTAAGAGAATTATTATTATTATTTATATAATTACTAATACTTATTATATATAATATAAGTACAGATATATATCAAATATATTAGGGATTCAGTTTTGCATCACTATCACACTTTACCAAATTTGTTTCTGTCTGAATTAAAATACACAGCAAATCAATTCGTACTATTTAGGGGATTAAAGTAGTTTTTTTTTTTGTATTATCTATATGTTCTTGTCAATCTTTATATGCTATAAACTAGATGCCTTATATCTCTTACGTAATGCCAATCAATTAACATTATCAATAGTCAATCACAATTACCCTTTACAGCCTTTATTCAACGAAATTTAAACAGAAAAATAGAAGAACACCACGTCGACTCTGTTTATGTCCAATTTATTTGATTCTTCAAAATTTTAACAATTTTAAAAATCTATTAATGTAGTTATGTTAGAAATACTTTGTTTAAACTATCTGGAAAGATTCATGATCCAATTTCTTAAATTGATTTAGAATTTTGGAGTCAAAGTTTTTTTAAAAAAAGTCAACAGTCGAGTTCTTTAGCAAAATTCGAGTTCAATTCAACATATTGGATCAAATTGAGGATACATAAAGGTTATACGTTTGATCTAAAACTATTTTTATGTAGAAACTTTTGGCTAAAACATCCTACAAATCGAAATTGCTATTTGAGTTTAAGAGGTTCGGTCGACTGTTTTTATTCTCTGTTTGATTTTCTTTTATTTATTTTGTGTCCATTAATTCCAAATACAAGTCTATATATCTATGTATCAAAGCCTAATTTAAGTTGATTATTGGAATTTTGATGGAGATATGGTCACTGGTCGAACTAGTTGCTGTAAAGAAGAAGATAAGGCATAATAATAGTAGTTGGTTAAATATAATTAATTTGTAACAATAATCAGAAAAACTGAGGCAGATGGATGGTTTGGGTGAGTTCGAGATGTCGAGGGTTCGAGTCCCGGCTCTAGCAGCTTTATTCCTTTTATGCTTTTAAAGGTAGTTTTTTTTTTTCATATTTATTATTATTATTATTATTATTATTATTATTATTATTATCATCATCATTATTATTATTATTATTATTGTTATTAGTATTAATATTACAATTGTTGTCATTATCCTGATTAATGTTGTTATTATTAGTATTAATTATTAATATAGGTATCATAAATGTTATTATATGTATTATCATATTTATAGGTATTATAACGAATAAAAGTAGTTTTATAAGTATTATTAATATAGTTATTATTATTATTATTATTATTACTAATAAAAGTATTAGTTACCATTTATTATTAGTATTACAATTATAGTCACCAATATGGATGATAATATTATTATTAGGATTACTAAATTATCATTTTTATAATTGTTAGTATTATTGTTAGTATTATTAACCCAAGTAGCATTTTAAAAAAAAATATCATTACTATTATTAGTATTATCATTATCGATAAAATTATTATTATTATGATGAGTAAATCAATGTTATCAGAACTATCATTTTTAAGAAATAAATATTTTATACATAAAATATACTCTTTTCATATACTAAAATTACATTAATATTCCATATATAATATATCAAACATATTAATAGTATTTATATAAATACTTACATATAACCAACGAATGATTTTAAATATAATACTGATCATGTAATATATATATAGATATATTGATACAAATAAATATATAAATATTTATCATTTTAAATATATATACAAAATAAATAAATATAACATATAAATTAAATATATCAAATATATCTAAATAACATAATATAACAAGTGTGTTATTAATAACAAATATTATATATATATATATATATATATACATATATATATATATATATATATATATATATATATATATATATATATATATATATATATATATATATATTGTTCAATTACAAATATGTGTGTTAATAAAGATATACAAATGATATAGGTTCGTGAATTCGAGGCCAACCCTGCATGGTTCAGTTGTTCAATATAGTCATATGTATTTTTACTACAAAATACATTAGGTGAGTTTCATTTGCCTTTTTTTACCCTTTATATTTTTGGGCTGAGAATACATGCGTTGCTTTTATAAATGTTTTACGAAATAGACACAAGTAATCGAAACTACATTCTATGGTTGGATTATCGAATCGAATATCACGCTTTTTAGTCTGGTAATCTAAGAATTAGGGAACAGACACCCTAATTGACGCGAATCCTAAAGATAGATCTATCGGGCCCAACAAGCCCCATCCAACGTACCGGATGCTTTAGTACTTCGAAATTTATATCATGTCTGATGGAGGATCCCGGAATGATGGGGATATTCTTATATGCATATTGTGAATGTCGGTTACCAGGTGTTTAATCCATACGAATGATATTTTTGTCTCTATGCATGGGGCGTATGTTTATGAGAAATGGAAATATGAAAACTTGTGGTCTATTAAAATTATGAAATGATTATTTATGTTAAACTAATGAACTCACCAACCTTTTGGTTGACACTTTAAAGCATGTTTATTCTCAGGTACGAAAGAAATCTTCCACTGTGCAATTGCTCATCTTAGAGATATTACTTGGAGTCATTCATGACATATTTCAAAAGACGTTGCATTCGAGTCGTTGAGTTCATCAAGATTATTATTAATTAAATTATAGTAAGATATATTACGAAATGGTATGCATGTTGTCAACTTTAGATGTAATGAACGATTGTCTTTTCAAAAACGAATGCAATGTTTGTAAAATATTTCATATAGAGGTTAAGTACCTCGTAATGTAATCAACTGTTGTGAATCGTTTATAATCGATATGGACTTCGTCCGGATGGATTAGGACGGGTCTTCACAGTTGGTATCAGAGCGGTGGTCTTAGCGAACCAGGTCTTGCATTAGTGTATCTAACTAATAGTCGTTAGGATGCATTAGTGAGTCTGGACTTCGACCGTGTCTGGATATCAAAAGTTTTGCTTATCATTTTTGTCGAAAATCATCTGTTTATCATCCTTTGGAAATTACCTGCTTATCATTATTAGTCTAGACACATCTTACTGCAATGATTGCATGAATAGTGTAAAGACAAAATTTGTATCTTAGCGTATCTGCTAATTCATATCTTAGCATATATGTTACTGTAGACTTTGCCTGACAACTTCCGTAGATTCCTCCGTAACTTATGGGATTTTAGTATTATATATGCATATGTAAATTATGTATTACAGGGTACTAATCTACATATTATAATCTATTTCTTATCGAAAATCCTTCATCTAATCGTACGAGATAAATCCCTCAACCAGTTCGAGTCCCTCAGATTTCGATAGCTATTCCGATAGTTTTTCCGACAGCTATTCCGACATGGATATTCACCTAAGCTCCGAAAACAGCGTCACCATAATGAATAAACTAATCATCCATCCTCAATTCATCTGATGGGTTCATAGTCGACTTAATCAATGGAGACAAGTAGAAAGCGATTCTTTCCACCCACCAACCTGCACTATTGACAAAGAATCTGAAGCACTTACCGACAAACCAATCCGAACACCATTTTCACCATCATTTCCTGAATATCTCGCTATGATTATGTACTATCTAAAATTCTAAACCTTTTTCATCCGCTCGTTCCGACCGACAATCATCTCGGAATAATAGAAGAAGTTAGCGAACTTCGCGCTCGAGTAATCAATTTGGAAAACGTGGTGCAAAATCTACCAGCTTCAACAAAAGCACCGGCAACATTAGTACCACCAACAACCCAAGTTTCAACATCACATGCCTCAACATCTCATTCTGTACCTCGAGTATAATCATCTTTCTACGTGACGTTCTACATTATTTATCTTCGTTCGACATGGCGATTATGTAATCTTTAATGTTTTAGAGAATGTATATTCTCGTTCTATCGGTAAATCAAATGAGTTTAATATCATATTGACTCATTAAATCCATGATTACATCTGAAGAAAATATATATGTATATATGTTTTCATAAAGATTGTAATTAAAAATTCTTTTTGTACAAACTGTTAATGGTGAAAATATTTTAACGGGTAGGTAATACTCGAGGAATATTTAGATTTCACATTAATAAGTTACATTGTACATTCTTCGAATTTGATTCAACAGTCGTTTACTATCCTACTTACATCCACAGATATACGAATCCGTACACCACAGAATAACCATTTTCATTCAAATTTCATATTTGGATTTTGATTTATCAGAATCCAACAAGTGGCATAATGAAGAAAACATTGGACAAAATAAAATTTGTTAGAAACAAATAAATTAACCATGAGAAATTTTGTTAAGAATCCACGCTAACTGTTCCTAGCTAACTGATAATTCCGTATCGCAATTTATTTATCGCAATTTATTTATCACATTTTTTTATCGCAATTTTTATTCTCGCAATTTTATTTATTGTCATTTAATTTCTGTTATTTATTTTACGCACTTTATTTATCGTCATTTAATTTCTGTAATTATTTTACGCACTTTAAATATCGAGACACGTATACAAAGTTTTGACTTATCATATCGACGCATATATATATATATATATATATATATATATATATATATATATATATATATATATATATATATATATATATATATATATATATATATATATATATATATATATATATATATATATATATTATTTGGAATAACCATAGACACTCTATATGCAGTAATGATCGAGTTCTCTATACAGGGTTGAGGTTGATTCTACAATAATATATATAGTTTGAGTTGTGATCGAGTCTGAGACGAATACGGGTCACGATACGTATTAATTAATTCTAATATTATATATTAAACTGTATATGAATTATTGAATTGCTAACTGTGGACTATCAACTGTGGACTACCAACATTGGACAATTAAAATAAATTAAAATATTGGCTATAACATATGAAACTAAACAATTCTTCAAGTTTGCCACTTGATTTCATCTTAAACCTCATTTGTATCTTGACGATTACAATCTGCGTTCAAATCTTTCATGATTCTTGAAACCTCTCAATTAAGAAACAACTGAGAAGATGAACCAACCGCACTTCATCTATGAAAGAAAAGATTGACGCATATAATTATGCACCTGAAAACTCCTGGACCCTAAGTAAAAGTTTAACACGTGTCTGTGTTAGCTCCTTTGGCATTGTTATTACCAAAATAAAATTGCAACTCTTTTTCAAATTAGCCAATTTTATCACAACTTCAGCAAATCAACTTCAACTTCCATTCGAATTAGCCTTATTATAACCTCGATATATAAGTTTGCCTGTCGTCATCGTTACCTGAGAACCGTTTATATTTCACCACATTAGTAGTAAAATTACCAGCAACTTCAATGAATTTGGACTTTCCGAAAAATCATTATATTCATTGAAACCCCATCTTGTATTCATCTATACCCTGTAACAATAATTGCCATACCAATTACCGGGAATCAGCAATCAGTATTTTGAATGTCGTAGCATTTCTACATCAATAGTTATATGTATACATATAACAATTATCTTCTAGGATTACAATCTTCAATTCTGAAATTTTGAAAACGCACCCAGTTTACGAATCGATACTCTGAATGTTGGAAAAGCTCAGAAACGTTGGAGCTGGAAAACGGATAAAGTTAACCATAAAGGAGACCAAGGACAAATACAAGGATCATAGTCTATATTCAAAGAATCTAGATAATTCTGGATCCGTTGAAGTCTTTAGTGAATATCTTGCTCCTTACTCTAAACCCTTGCAGACAATAGTTTCTATCATCCTCTGATCTTAGATATTCCGAGATATTATCGTATCTTTCATTATAAATATCCTCCATATTTCTGTAGATATTTTTATAACTATTCTTATCTGAAATCATTAATCTCTTCGTGCTATCAGTATTACATCATATAGAAACTGTTAGTTTCTATATTTTGTAAACTTTCGAGCTTAAAATATGAATGTTATTGAAGCAATGTTGGAAATTGATGCATGAGTTAGTATAATATAATGACACTTGATCAACGTGATTATATTACAGTAAGTCATGCCGAGTTTCTAATGGGATGTGATGATTCACAGATCATAACGTCATCATGTGCCATGTTACATAACTCTGTGATTCTGCTTAACTTCTGAACATATCAAGAAAGTATATTATTGATAGTTCTATTCTCAGTGAATCTGGTAATTTGACAAATCAAATCGTGCTATTATGTTCCTTCTTATTTAGAACATTAATAATGTTCATTCTGAAACTTATATCTGCGAATTCTGGACCATTACAAGAGATGCCAAATCGCCAGAAGAAGAAACGAAAGGACAAAGCTCTGAAATAGAAATTGAAGTATAAATCGCAGCAAATAAGAGGGAGTATTAACTGTGGATGACAATGATTATAGGAAACAGAAAGGGGGACATTGAAATATAAGGAGAGATATAAAGCCCGATAACAACGCATAAATTACAAACCGTGTATATCAATGTTTATCGCAACATAAAGACACGGGAGAATTAAAAGCACTATAACCCCAAGAGCAAAGTAGAAGTAAGCAGATTCCTCGGGTAGAAGTTGGAAAAGGAGAATGATTGTTACCATAGTAAAGATAAGGACAAGGATTAGAACTGGATTAAGCATTTCCATAATCTTTTGGATGTACGAACTAAGGAAGAGAGTATGGGAATAGTGAGAATAATGGAACGGAAGAGCTTAATTTATAATGGAAATATCAGATAGAGTAATCGAGGCAGATCACCGTATTTAATTATAGAGATCTTAATTTCCTTACTCGCCGAAGAATCAAATCTTTTAGATTTCGAAGATTTTCTCTAAATCCCTTGAATTCCGGAATTCAACCAAGACAACGTCAAAAGCTAAAATGAAACTTCATTTATTCATTTCACTCTTTTGTGTTAGCTTCATTCGTACTCTGCGAATAATCGAATTATTTTATCCATATTACACAATGACAATAAACCTCTATTTATAAGCTCATATTCGTCAGGAAAACATATTTATTGTTAGCCATGACGACCTCACTCAAATTTCGGGACGAAATTTCTTTAACGGCTAGGTACTGTGATGACCTGGGAATTTCTGACCAAATTTAAACTTAATCTTTATATGTTTTCGACACAATAAGCAAAGTCTGTAATGTTGAGTCTTGAGAACTTTGGAATGGATTACATTAATGCATTTACCATTTTACCATCCCTGACGATTCACGAACAATTGTTATAAATAAAGATGTATACATATAATCAAGTATATATGTAAATAATTATATATTATTAATTAAATTTTTATGTGATTTAGTATTATAACAGATAACTTAAGATAATTTAAAACTTGATATATAAAAACATAATTTATATATATATATATATATATATATATATATATATATATATATATATATATATATATATATATATATATATATATATATATATATATATATATATATATATATATATATATATATATATATATATATATATATATATATATGAATTATATATATGATATAATTATAAAATATTATAACATGTGATATTAATATATTAAATAGCAAGATAAAAATATAAATTGTTGTAGTAACATTAATATTATTAATATTACTTTCATTATTATCAATATTAGAATTATTAGTATTATTATAAGTGGTATTATTGATATTAATAAAATTTTGTTATACAATTTATAGTAAAAGTCATCATTATCATTAGTAATAATATTATTATCATTACTATTATATTGATATAACTATTAATTAAGATATTAAGAGTATTATTATCATAATTAATAAAATTAACTATAATCTATAAAAAAGCTATTGTATGAATAATTAAATGTATAACTTAGTTATAACTTAATTGTCATAGTTGTTATTATAGGTAATATAATTATTAGTATTTTTATTATTATTATTTTATTATTTATTATTATGAGAATTATTATTATTATTTATGTAATTACTAATACTTATTATATATAATATATGTAGTGACCCGAACTTTTCCATGTTTATATATATTAATTGAGATTGATATTTACATGATTAAATGTTTCCAACATGTTAAGCAATCAAACTTGTTAAGACTTGATTAATTGAAATATGTTTCATATAGACAATTGACCACCCAAGTTGACCGGTGATTCACGAACGTTAAAACTTGTAAAAACTATATGATGATATATATATGGATATATATATAGTTAACATGATATTATGATAAGTAAACATATCATTAAGTATATTAACAATGAACTATTTATATAAAAACAAGACTATTAACTTAATGATTTTTAAACGAGACATATATGTAACGATTATCGTTGTAAAGACATTTAATGTATATATATCATATTAAGAGATATTCATACATGATAATATCATGATAATATAATAATTTAAAATCTCATTTGATATTATAAACATTGGGTTAACAACATTTAACAAGATCGTTAACCTAAAGGTTTCAAAACAACACTTACATGTAACGACTAACGATGACTTAACGACTCAGTTAAAATGTATATACATGTAGTGTTTTAATATGTATTTATACACTTTTGAAAGACTTCAATACACTTATCAAAATACTTCTACTTAACAAAAATGCTTACAATTACATCCTCGTTCAGTTTCATCAACAATTCTACTCGTATGCACCCGTATTCGTACTCGTACAATACACAGCTTTTAGATGTATGTACTATTGGTATATACACTCCAATGATCAGCTCTTAGCAGCCCATGTGAGTCACCTAACACATGTGGGAACCATCATTTGGCAACTAGCATGAAATATCTCATAAAATTACAAAAATATGAGTAATCATTCATGACTTATTTACATGAAAACAAAATTACATATCCTTTATATCTAATCCATACACCAACGACCAAAAACACCTACAAACACTTTCATTCTTCAATTTTCTTCATCTAATTGATCTCTCTCAAGTTCTATCTTCAAGTTCTAAGTGTTCTTCATAAATTCCAAAAGTTCTAGTTTCATAAAATCAAGAATACTTTCAAGTTTGCTAGCTCACTTCCAATCTTGTAAGGTGATCATCCAACCTTAAGAAATCTTTGTTTCTTACAGTAGGTTATCATTCTAATACAAGGTAATAATCATATTCAAACTTTGGTTCAATTTCTATAACTATAACAATCTTATTTCAAGTGATGATCTTACTTGAACTTGTTTTCGTGTCATGATTCTACTTCAAGAACTTCGATCCATCCAAGGATCCATTGAAGCTAGATCCATTTTTCTATTTTCTGGTAGGTTTATCCAAGGAACTTAAGGTAGTAATGATGTTCATAACATCATTCGATTCATACATATAAAGCTATCTTATTCGAAGGTTTAAACTTGTAATCACTAGAACATAGTTTAGTTAATTCTAAACTTGTTCGCAAACAAAAGTTAATCCTTCTAACTTGACTTTTAAAATCAACTAAACACATGTTCTATATCTATATGATATGCTAACTTAATGATTTAAAACCTGAAAACACGAAAAACACCGTAAAACCGGATTTACGCCGTCGTAGTAACACCGCGGGCTGTTTTGGGTTAGTTAATTAAAAACTATGATAAACTTTGATTTAAAAGTTGTTATTCTGAGAAAATGATTTTTATTATGAACATGAAACTATATCCAAAAATTATGGTTAAACTCAAAGTGGAAGTATGTTTTCTAAAATGGTCATCTAGACGTCGTTCTTTCGACTGAAATGACTACCTTTACAAAAACGACTTGTAACTTATTTTTCCGACTATAAACCTATACTTTTTCTGTTTAGATTCATAAAATAGAGTTCAATATGAAACCATAGCAATTTTATTTACTCAAAACGGATTTAAAATGAAGAAGTTATGGGTAAAACAAGATTGGATAATTTTTCTCATTTTAGCTACGTAAAAATTGGTAATAAATCTATTCCAACCATAACTTAATCAACTTGTATTGTATATTATGTAATCTTGAGATACCATAGACACGTATACAATGTTTCGACCTATCATGTCGACACATCTATATATATTTCGGAACAACCATAGACACTCTATATGTGAATGTTGGAGTTAGCTATACAGGGTTGAGGTTGATTCCAAAATATATATAGTTTGAGTTGTGATCAATACTGAGATACGTATACACTGGGTCGTGGATTGATTCAAGATAATATTTATCGATTTATTTCTGTACATCTAACTGTGGACAACTAGTTGTAGGTTACTAACGAGGACATCTGACTTAATAAACTTAAAACATCAAAATATATTAAAAGTGTTGTAAATATATTTTGAACATACTTTGATATATATGTATATATTGTTATAGGTTCGTGAATCAACCAGTGGCCAAGTCTTACTTCCCGACGAAGTAAAAATCTGTGAAAGTGAGTTATAGTCCCACTTTTAAAATCTAATATTTTTGGGATGAGAATACATGCAGGTTTTATAAATGATTTACAAAATAGACACAAGTACGTGAAACTACATTCTATGGTTGAATTATCGAAATCGAATATGCCCCTTTTTATTAAGTCTGGTAATCTAAGAATTAGGGAACAGACACCCTAATTGACGCGAATCCTAAAGATAGATCTATCGGGCCCAACAAGCCCCATCCAAATTACCGGATGCTTTAGTACTTCGAAATTTATATCATATCCGAAGGGTATCCCGGAATGATGGGGATATTCTTATATATGCATCTTGTTAATGTCGGTTACCAGGTGTTCACCATATGAATGATTTTTATCTCTATGTATGGGATGTGTATTGAAATATGAAATCTTGTGGTCTATTGTTACGATTTGATATATATAGGTTAAACCTATAACTCACCAACATTTTTGTTGACGTTTTAAGCATGTTTATTCTCAGGTGATTATTAAGAGCTTCCGCTGTCGCATACTTAAATAAGGACGAGATTTGGAGTCCATGCTTATATGATATTGTGTAAAAACTGCATTCAAGAAACTTATTTTGTTGTAACATATTTGTATTGTAAACCATTATGTAATGGTCGTGTGTAAACATGATATTTTAGATTATCATTATTTGATAATCTACGTAAAGCTTTTTAAACCTTTATTGATGAAATAAAGGTTATGGTTTGTTTTAAAATGAATGCAGTCTTTGAAAAACGTCTCATATAGAGGTCAAAACCTCGCAACGAAATCAATTAATATGGAACGTTTTTAATCAATAAGAACGGGACATTTCAGTTGGTATCCGAGCGTTGGTCTTAGAGAACCAGAATTTTGCATTAGTGTGTCTTATCGAGTTTGTTAGGATGCATTAGCGAGTCTGGACTTCGACCGTGTTTACTTGAAAAATGATTGCTTAACAAATTTTGTTGGAAACTATATATTTTTAACATGTGAATATTATGTGATATATTAATCTCTTAACGCGTTTGATATTATGTGATAGATGTCTACCTCTAGAACAAGTCCCATTGACTCACCTAATAATAATGAAGAGTCAAATGTAAATTGGAATGATTCGTGGACTGATTCACAAGTTCCCGAAGAGGAACCGGAAGAAGAGTCGGAACCGGAAGAAGAATCGGAATCGGAAGAAGAATCGGAACCGGGTGAAGAAATAGAACCGGTGGGGGAAATAATAAAACGGTTAAGTAAAAGAAAATCCTCAACCAACCGACCAAGGTTAATTATGGTCAATGGTGTTTCCGCCAAGGAAGCAAAATATTGGGAGGATTACCAATTCTCCGATGAATCGGATTCCGACGAGAATTCCGATGATGTTATAGAAATTACCCCAACTGAATTTAAAAAGGCAGAAGAAAATAATAAGGGAAAGGGCATAAAAATAGAGAAATCTAATTCCAACCCCGATGAACTTTATATGTATCGTCAACCCCCGAAGTCCTTAAGTTGTAACAATGACCCGGGAACCTCTAAACCACCAGGTTTTTCTAAACCAATGTGGATAACGACGGCTCGTATTAGGGGAACATCATATTTCCCTAGAAACTTGGCAAAACGAACCAAAACCGAAGAAGAAGAAACGAGCGAGTCGGAATAAGATAGTTGTATTCATGTGGTGTAATATATGTAATATAGTGTGCTTATGCTTTATGATATATGTAAAAATTGCTTGTATTAATAAGTATTTTTTTATGAATCTAACTCTCGTCTATTTTACAGTATTTTAAGAGACCTACCCGGAGACATGATTGATGAAATCTTGTCTAGAGTCGGTCAGAATTCCTCGGCACAACTATTTAAGGCGAGATCAGTTTGTAAGACATTCGAAGAACGTTCCAAGAATGTCTTGGTTTATAAGAGACTTTCGTTTGAAAGATGGGGGATATCACATTGGGAAACCCATAAGTTACGATGTGTTTACTTTGACGCATATATTGCGGGGAACCCAAATGCTATTTTACGCAACGGGTTAAGAAATTAGTTTTACTCAATATATCCGAATATTGGACTTCGTGATTTAGAAAAAGCGGCTAACATGCAACATAAAGAAGCATGTTATGCTTACGGATTAGTAATGTTCGCTTCTCACCAAAGTGAGAACAAGAACATCGGGCTACAACTATTAAACAAAACGTTTCCACAAGTGACGGAGTCGGTAATTGGGGTAAGAAATGAGGTTTTTAGATTGTTACGGGACTGTTGGACATTACGTAACCCTCGTCCCTTTGATGACGTTACAAAACGCTGTCTTATCAACGGCCATAACGGTTATGTTCCACAAGACCAAGGATGGGAAGTAATCCTAGTAAAACCAGAATGCATGACTTGTTTCTGGACGTATGAATTACGTGTCTTTATTGCCTTTGCTGAACGACTTGTGTACTAGCTAGAATTATCTTCACAACCATCTTGTATCAAATTTATTGTGTGCTATATTTCATGCTATATGTAAAATAAGCGGTATTGTAAGTTTGTAAAATATTGTGTAAAAGTTTGAACGCGAAATATTATTATAATCAGTTTTTCATATAGAATTGTAGTAGTTGAATTGTATATTAGCTACTAAGTATGAACTTAACGGGTAGGTACTACCCGAATTTAAACTTATAAAACGCTAATATGAAGAAAAAGCTTTTATAAATGAGTTCATATTATGCTACGAAATACTATTAACTACTCTTAATATTCTGTATCATTAACTTGTTCCATTGGACTATTTTGAAGGAAATGGCACCGACTACTCGACACACCGTGAATATGAATGAAGAGGAATTCCGTACTTTTCTAGCTTCAAACATAGCCGCAGTACAGGCTGCGCTACATACCAACAATAACCTTGGATCTAGCAGTACAGGAAATCGTGTAGGATGCACCTACAAAGAATTCACTGCCTGCAAACCTTTGGAATTTGATGGAACCGAAGGACCGATCGGATTGAAACGGTGGACCGAGAAGGTCGAATCGGTGTTTGCCATAAGTAAGTGTACTGAAGAGGACAAAGTGAAGTACGCTACGCATACCTTCACAGGTTCTGCGTTAACATGGTGGAATACCTATCTAGAGCAAGTGGGACAAGACGATGCGTACGCACTACCGTGGTCAGCATTCAAGCACTTGATGAACGAGAAGTACCGTCCCAGAACCGAGGTCAATAAGCTCAAGACAGAACTTAGAGGGTTACGAACCCAAGGATTTGATATTACCACGTACGAAAGACGATTCACAGAATTGTGCCTATTGTGTCCGGGAGCATTCGAAGATGAGGAAGAGAAGATCGACGCGTTTGTGAAAGGATTACCGGAAAGAATCCAAGAAGATATAAGTTCACACGAGCCCGCCTCCATACAACAGGCATGTAGAATGGCTCACAAACTAGTGAACCAAATTGAAGAAAGAATTAAAGAACAGACTGCTGAAGAGGCCAATGTGAAGCAAGTCAAAAGAAAGTGGGAGGAAAATGGTGATAAGAATCACCAACACAACAACAACAGCAATTACAACAATAATCGCAACAATTATCCCAACAATCGCAACATTAATCGCAACTACAACAAACGGCCCAACAGCAACAACAACAACAACAGCAACTACAACAATCATCCCAACAACAATAATAACCGCAACAACAACAACAATCAGAAGCAGCTATGCCAAAGGTGTGAAAAGTATCACTCGGGGTTCTGCACCAAATTTTGCAACAAGTGTAAAAGAAATGGTCATAGCGCGGTGAAGTGTGAGGTCTACGGACCAGGGGTTAATAGAACGAAAGGAACAAATGGTGTCGGAACGAGTAATGGCGGAGCAAGTAGTGTCGGAGCAAGTTATGCCAATGTAATTTGTTATAAATGTGGAAAACCGGGCCACATTATTAGAAATTGCCCGAACCAGGAGAACACGAATGGACAAGGCCGCGGAAGAGTTTTCAATATTAATGCGGCAGAGGCACAGGAAGACCCGGAGCTTGTTACGGGTACGTTTCTTATTGACAATAAATCTGCTTACGTTTTATTTGATTCGGGTGCAGATAGAAGCTATATGAGTAGAGATTTTTGTGCTAAATTAAGTTGTCCATTGACACCTTTGGATAGTAAATTTTTACTCGAATTAGCAAATGGTAAATTAATTTCAGAAGATAATATATGTCGGAATCGAGAAATTAAACTGGTTAGCAAAATATTTAAGATTGATTTGATACCAGTAGAGTTAGGGAGTTTTGATGTGATAATCGGTATGGACTGGTTGAAAGAAGTGAAAGCAGAGATCGTCTGTTACAAAAATGCAATTCGCATTATACGAGAAAAAGGAAAACCCTTAATGGTGTACGGAGAAAAGGGCAACACGAAGCTCCATCTTATTAGTAATTTGAAGGCACAAAAACTAATAAGAAAAGGTTGCTATGCTGTTCTAGCACACGTCAAGAAAGTACAAACTGAAGAAAAGAGCATCAATGATGTTCCCATTGTAAAAGAATTTCCCGATGTATTTCCGAAAGAATTACCGGGATTACCCCCACATCGATCCGTTGAATTTCAAATAGATCTTGTACCAGGAGCTGCACCAATAGCTCGTGCTCCTTACAGACTCGCACCCAGCGAGATGAAAGAACTGCAAAGCCAATTACAAGAACTTTTAGAGCGTGGTTTCATTCGACCAAGCACATCACCGTAGGGAGCTCCTGTTTTGTTTGTCAAGAAGAAAGATGGTACATTCAGGTTGTGTATCGACTACCGAGAGTTGAACAAACTTACCATCAAGAACCGCTACCCACTACCGAGAATCGACGACTTATTTGATCAACTACAAGGCTCGTCTGTTTATTCAAAGATTGACTTACGTTCCGGGTATCATCAAATGCGGGTGAAAGAAGATGATATTCCAAAGACTGCTTTCAGAACACGTTACGGTCATTACGAGTTTATGGTCATGCCGTTTGGTTTAACTAATGCACCAGCTGTGTTCATGGACCTTATGAACCGAGTGTGTGGACCATACCTTGACAAGTTTGTCATTATTTTCATTGATGACATACTTATTTACTCAAAGAATGACCAAGAACACGGTGAACATTTGAGAAAGGTGTTAGAAGTATTGAGGAAGGAAGAATTGTACGCTAAGTTTTCAAAGTGTGCATTTTGGTTGGAAGAAGTTCAATTCCTCGGTCACATAGTGAACAAAGAAGGTATTAAGGTGGATCCGGCAAAGATAGAAACTGTTGAAAAGTGGGAAACCCCGAAAACTCCGAAACACATACGCCAGTTTTTAGGACTAGCTGGTTACTACAGAAGGTTCATCCAAGACTTTTCCAGAATAGCAAAACCCTTGACTGCATTAACGCATAAAGGGAAGAAATTTGAATGGAATGATGAACAAGAGAAAGCGTTTCAGTTATTGAAGAAAAAGCTAACTACGGCACATATATTGTCATTGCCTGAAGGGAATGATGATTTTGTGATTATTTGTGACGCATCAAAGCAAGGTCTCGGTTGTGTATTAATGCAACGAACGAAGGTGATTGCTTATGCGTCTAGACAATTGAAGATTCACGAACAAAATTATACGACGCATGATTTGGAATTAGGCGCGGTTGTTTTTGCATTAAAGACTTGGAGACACTACTTATATGGGGTCAAAAGTATTATATATACCGACCACAAAAGTCTTCAACACATATTTAATCAGAAACAACTGAATATGAGGCAGAGTAGGTGGATTGAATTATTGAATGATTACGACTTCGAGATTCGTTACCACCCGGGGAAGGCAAATGTGGTAGCCGATGCCTTGAGCAGGAAGGACAGAGAACCCATTCGAGTAAAATCTATGAATATAATGATTCATAATAACCTTACTACTCAAATAAAGGAGGCGCAACAAGGAGTTTTAAAAGAGGGAAATTTAAAGGATGAAATACTTAAAGGATCGGAGAAACATCTTAATATTCGGGAAGACGGAACCCGGTATAGGGCTGAAAGGATTTGGGTACCAAAATTTGGAGATATGAGAGAAATGGTACTTAGAGAAGCTCATAAAACCAGATACTCAATACATCCAGGAACGGGGAAGATGTACAAGGATCTCAAGAAACATTTTTGGTGGCCGGGTATGAAAGCCGATGTTGCTAAATACGTAGGAGAATGTTTGACGTGTTCTAAGGTTAAAGCTGAGCATCAGAAACCATCAGGTCTACTTCAACAACCCGAAATCCCGGAATGGAAATGGGAAAACATTACCATGGATTTCATCACTAAATTGCCAAGGACTGCAAGTGGTTTTGATACTATTTGGGTAATAGTTGATCGTCTCACCAAATCAGCACACTTCCTGCCAATAAGAGAAGATGACAAGATGGAGAAGTTAGCACGACTGTATTTGAAGGAAGTCGTCTCCAGACATGGAATACCAATCTCTATTATCTCTGATAGGGATGGCAGATTTATTTCAAGATTCTGGCAGACATTACAGCAAGCATTAGGAACTCGCCTAGACATGAGTACTGCCTATCATCCACAAACTGATGGGCAGAGCGAAAGTACGATACAAACGCTTGAAGACATGCTACGAGCATGTGTTATTGATTTCGGAAACAGTTGGGATCGACATCTACCGTTAGCAGAATTTTCCTACAACAACAGCTACCATTCAAGCATTGAGATGGCGCCGTTTGAAGCACTTTATGGTAGAAAGTGCAGGTCTCCGATTTGTTGGAGTGAAGTGGGGGATAGACAGATTACGGGTCCGGAGATTATACAAGAAACTACCGAGAAGATCATCCAAATTCAACAACGGTTGAAAACCGCCCAAAGTCGACAAAAGAGCTACGCTGACATTAAAAGAAAAGATATAGAATTTGAAATTGAAGAGATGGTCATGCTTAAAGTTGCACCTTGGAAAGGCGTTGTTCGATTTGGTAAACGAGGGAAATTAAATCCAAGGTATATTGGACCATTCAAGATTATTGATCGTGTCGGACCAGTAGCTTACCGACTTGAGTTACCTCAACAACTCGCGGCTGTACATAACACTTTCCACGTCTCGAATTTGAAGAAATGTTTTGCTAAAGAAGATCTCACAATTCCGTTAGATGAAATCCAAATCAACGAAAAACTTCAATTCATCGAAGAAACTGTCGAAATAATGGATCGTGAGGTTAAAAGACTTAAGCAAAACAAGATACCAATTGTTAAGGTTCGATGGAATGCTCGTAGAGGACCTGAGTTCACCTGGGAGCGTGAAGATCAGATAAAGAAGAAATACCCGCATCTATTTCCAGAAGATTCATCAACACCTTCAACAGCTTAAAATTTCGGGACGAAATTTATTTAACGGGTAGGTACTGTAGTGACCCGAACTTTTCCATGTTTATATATATTAATTGAGATTGATATTTACATGATTAAATGTTTCCAACATGTTAAGCAATCAAACTTGTTAAGACTTGATTAATTGAAATATGTTTCATATAGACAATTGACCACCCAAGTTGATCGGTGATTCACGAACGTTAAAACTTGTAAAAACTATATGATGATATATATATGGATATATATATAGTTAACATGATATTATGATAAGTAAACATATCATTAAGTATATTAACAATGAACTATATATGTAAAAACAAGACTATTAACTTAATGATTTTTAAACGAGACATATATGTAACGATTATCGTTGTAAAGACATTTAATGTATATATATCATATTAAGAGATATTCATACATGATAATATCATGATAATATAATAATTTAAAATCTCATTTGATATTATAAACATTGGGTTAACAACATTTAACAAGATCGTTAACCTAAAGGTTTCAAAACAACACTTACATGTAACGACTAACGATGACTTAACGACTCAGTTAAAATGTATATACATGTAGTGTTTTAATATGTATTTATACACTTTTGAAAGACTTCAATACACTTATCAAAATACTTCTACTTAACAAAAATGCTTACAATTACATCCTCGTTCAGTTTCATCAACAATTCTACTCGTATGCACCCGTATTCGTACTCGTACAATACACAGCTTTTAGATGTATGTACTATTGGTATATACACTCCAATGATCAGCTCTTAGCAGCCCATGTGAGTCACCTAACACATGTGGGAACCATCATTTGGCAACTAGCATGAAATATCTCATAAAATTACAAAAATATGAGTAATCATTCATGACTTATTTACATGAAAACAAAATTACATATCCTTTATATCTAATCCATACACCAACGACCAAAAACACCTACAAACACTTTCATTCTTCAATTTTCTTCATCTAATTGATCTCTCTCAAGTTCTATCTTCAAGTTCTAAGTGTTCTTCATAAATTCCAAAAGTTCTAGTTTCATAAAATCAAGAATACTTTCAAGTTTGCTAGCTCACTTCCAATCTTGTAAGGTGATCATCCAACCTCAAGAAATCTTTGTTTCTTACAGTAGGTTATCATTCTAAAACAAGGTAATAATCATATTCAAACTTTGGTTCAATTTCTATAACTATAACAATCTTATTTCAAGTGATGATCTTACTTGAACTTGTTTTCGTGTCATGATTCTACTTCAAGAAGTTCGATCCATCCAAGGATCCATTGAAGCTAGATCCATTTTTCACTTTTCTAGTAGGTTTATCCAAGGAACTTAAGGTAGTAATGATGTTCATAACATCAATCGATTCATAAATATAAAGCTATCTTATTCGAAGATTTAAACTTGTAATCACTAGAACATAGTTTAGTTAATTCTAAACTTGTTCGCAAACAAAAGTTAATCCTTCTAACTTGACTTTTAAAATCAACTAAACACATGTTCTATATCTATATGATATGCTAACTTAATGATTTAAAACCTGAAAACACGAAAAACACCGTAAAACTGGATTTACGCCGTCGTAGTAACACCGCGGGCTATTTTGGGTTAGTTAATTAAAAACTATGATAAACTTTGATTTAAAAGTTGTTATTCTGAGAAAATGATTTTTATTATGAACATGAAACTATATCCAAAAATTATGGTTAAACTCAAAGTGGAAGTATGTTTTCTAAAATGGTCATCTAGACGTCGTTCTTTCGACTGAAATGACTACCTTTACAAAAACGACTTGTAACTTATTTTTCCGACTATAAACCTATACTTTTTATGTTTAGATTCATAAAATAGAGTTCAATATGAAACCATAGCAATTTGATTCACTCAAAACGGATTTAAAATGAAGAAGTTATGGGTAAAACAAGATTGGATAATTTTTCTCATTTTAGCTACGTGAAAATTGGTAATAAATCTATTCCAACCATAACTTAATCAACTTGTATTGTATATTATGTAATCTTGAGATACCATAGACACGTATACAATGTTTCGACCTATCATGTCGACACATCTATATATATTTCGGAACAACCATAGACACTCTATATGTGAATGTTGGAGTTAGCTATACAGGGTTGAGGTTGATTCCAAAATATATATAGTTTGAGTTGTGATCAATACTGAGATACGTATACACTAGATCGTGGATTGATTCAAGATAATATTTATCGATTTATTTCTGTACATCTAACTGTGGACAACTAGTTGTAGGTTACTAACGAGGACATCTGACTTAATAAACTTAAAACATCAAAATATATTAAAAGTGTTGTAAATATATTTTGAACATACTTTGATATATATGTATGTATTGTTATAGGTTCGTGAATCAACCAGTGGCCAAATCTTACTTCCCGACGAAGTAAAAATCTGTGAAAGTGAGTTATAGTCCCACTTTTAAAATCTAATATTTTTGGGATGAGAATACATGCAGGTTTTATAAATGATTTACAAAATAGACACAAGTACGTGAAACTACATTCTATGGTTGAATTATCGAAATCGAATATGCCCCTTTTTATTAAGTCTGGTAATCTAAGAATTAGGGAACAGACACCCTAATTGACGCGAATCCTAAAGATAGATCTATCGGGCCCAACAAGCCCCATCCAAAGTACCAGATGCTTTAGTACTTCGAAATTTATATCATATCCGAAGGGTGTCCCGGAATGATGGGGATATTCTTATATATGCATCTTGTTAATGTCGGTTACCAGGTGTTCACCATATGAATGATTTTTATCTCTATGTATGGGATGTGTATTGAAATATGAAATCTTGTGGTCTATTGTTACGATTTGATATATATAGGTTAAACCTATAACTCACCAACATTTTTGTTGACGTTTTTAGCATGTTTATTCTCAGGTGATTATTAAGAGCTTCCGCTGTCGCATACTTAAATAAGGACGAGATTTGGAGTCCATGCTTGTATGATATTGTGTAAAAACTGCATTCAAGAAACTTATTTTGTTGTAACATATTTGTATTGTAAACCATTATGTAATGGTCGTGTGTAAACAGGATATTTTAGATTATCATTATTTGATAATCTACGTAAAGCTTTTTAAACCTTTATTGATGAAATAAAGGTTATGGTTTGTTTTAAAATGAATGCAGTCTTTGAAAAACGTCTCATATAGAGGTCAAAACCTCGCAACGAAATCAATTAATATGGAACGTTTTTAATCAATAAGAACGGGACATTTCAATATAAGTACAGATATATATCAAATATATTAGGGAATCAGTTTTGCATCACTATCACACTTTACCAAATTTGTTTCTGTCTGAATTAAAATACACAGCAAATCAATTCGTACGATTTAGGGGAATAAAGTAGTTTTATTTTTTTTTGTATTATCTGTATGTTCTTGTCAATCTTTATCTGCTATAAACTAGATGCCTTATATCTGTTACGTAATGCTAATCAATTCACATTATCAATAGTCAATCACAATTACCCTTTACAGCCTTTATTCAACGAAATTTAAACAGAAAAATAGAAGAACACCACGTCGACTCTGTTTATGTCCAATTTATTTGATTCTTCAAAATTTTAACAATTTTAAAAATCTATTAATGTAGTTATGTTAGAAATACTTTGTTTAAACTATCTGGAAAGATTCATGATCCAATTTCTTAAATTGATTTAGAATTTTGGAGTCAAAGTTTTTAAAAAAAAGTCAACAGTCGAGTTCTTTAGCAAAATTCGAGTTCAATTCAACATATTGGATCAAATTGAGGATACATAAAGGTTATACATTCGATCTAAAACTATTTTTATGTAGAAACTTTTGGCTAAAACATCGTACAAATCGAAATGGCTATTTGAGTTTAAGAGGTTCGGTCAACTGTTTTTATTCTCTGTTTGATTTTCTTTTATTTATTTTGTGTCTATTAATTCCAAATACAAGTCGATATATCTATGTATCAAAGCCTAATTTAAGTTGATTATTGGAATTTTGATGGAGATATGGTCACTGGTCGACTTAGTTGCTGTAAAGAAGAAGATAAGGCATAATAATAGTAGTAGGTTAAATATAATTAATTTGTAACAATAATCAGAAAAACTGAGGCAGATGGATGGTTTGGGTGAGTGTCGTTGTTCGAGAGGTCGCGGGTTCGAGTCCCGGCTCTAGCTGCTTTATTCCTTTTATGCTTTTAAAGGTATTTTTTTCATATTTATTATTATTATTTTTATTATTTTTATTATCATTATTATTATTATTATTATTATTATTATTATTATTATTATTATTATTATTATTATTATTATTATTATTATTATTATTATTATTATTATTGTTATTAGTATTAATATTATAATTGTTGTCATTATCCTGATTAATGTTGTTATTATTAGTATTAATTATTAATATAGGTATCATAAATGTTATTATATGTATTATCATATTTATAAGTATTATAACTAATAAAAGTAGTTTTATAAGTATTATTAATATAGTTATTATTATTATTATTACTAATAAAAGTATTAGTTACCATTTATTATTAGTATTACGATTATAGTCACCAATATGGATGATAATATTATTATTAGGATTACTAAATTTTCATTTTTATAATTGTTAGTATTATTGTTAGTATTATTAACCCAAGTAGCATTTTAAAAAAAATATCATTACTATTATTAGTATTATCATTATCGATAAAATTATTATTATTATGATGAGTAAATCATTGTTATCAGAACTATCATTTTTAACAAATAAATATTTTGTACTTAAAATATACTCTTTTCATATACTAAAATCACATTAATATTCCATATATAATATATCAAACATATTAATAGTATTTATATAAATACTTACATATAACCAACGAATGATTTTAAATATAATACTGATCATGTAATATATATAGATATATTGATACAAATAAATATATAAATATTTATCATTTTAAATATATATACAAAATAAATAAATATAACATATAAATTAAATATATCAAATATATCTAAATAACATAATATAACAAGTATGTTATTAATAACAAATATTATATACATATATGTATATATTGTTCAATTACAAATATGTGTGTTAATAAATATATACAAATGATATAGGTTCGTGAATCCGAGGTCAACCCTGCATGGTTCAGTTGTTCAATATAGTCATATGTATTTTTACTACAAAATACATTAGGTGAGTTTCATTTTCCTTTTTTTACGCTTTATATTTTTGGGCTGAGAATACATGCGCTGCTTTTATAAATGTTTTACGAAATAGACACAAGTAATCGAAACTACATTCTATGGTAGGATTATCGAATCGAATATCACCCTTTTTAGTCTGGTAATCTAAGAATTAGGGAACATACACCCTAATTGACGCGAATCCTAAAGATAGATCTATCAGGCCCAACAAGCCCCATCCAACGTACCGGATGCTTTAGTACTTCAAAATTTATATCATGTCCGATGGAGGATCCCGGAATGATGGGTATATTCTTATATGCATATTGTGAATGTCGGTTACCAGGTGTTCAATCCATACGAATGATATTTTTGTCTCTATGCATGGGACGTATGTTTATGAGAAATGGAAATATGAAAACTTGTGGTCTATTAAAATTATGAAATGATTATTTATGTTAAACTAATGAACTCACCAACCTTTTGGTTGACACTTTAAAGCATGTTTATTCTCAGGTACGAAAGAAATCTTCCGCTGTGCAATTGCTCATCTTAGAGATATTACTTGGAGTCATTCAAGACATATTTCAAAAGAAGTTGCATTCGAGTCATTGAGTTCATCAAGATTATTATTAATTAAATTATAGTAAGATATATTACGAAATGGTATGCGTGTTGTCAACTTTAGATGTAATGAAAGATTGTCTTTTCAAAAACGAATGCAATGTTTGTAAAATATTTTATATAGAGGTCAAGTATCTCGCGATGTAATCAACTGTTGTGAATCGTTTATAATCGATATGGACTTCGTCCGGATGGATTAGGATGGGTCTTCACAGTTTTGACATATCATATCGACCCATCTATATATATTATTTGGAACAACCATAGACACTCTATATGCAGTAATGTTGGAGTTAGCTATACAGGGTTGAGGTTGATTCCAAAAATATATATACTTTGAGTTGTGATCTAGCCTGAGACGTGTATACACTGGATCGTGGATTGGGTCAAGATAATATATCAATTTATTTCTGTACATATAACTATGGACAACTAGTTGTAGGTTACTAACGAGGACAGCTGACTTAATAAACTTAAAACATTAAAACGTATTAAAAATGTTGTAAATATATTTTGAACATACTTTGATATATATGTACATATTTGTTATAGGTTCGTGAATCGACCAGTGGCCAAGTCTTACTTCCCGACGAAGTAAAAATCTGTGAAAGTGAGTTATAGTCTCACTTTTAAAATCTAATATTTTTGGGATGAGAATACATGCAGCTTTAGAAATGTTTTATAAAATAGACACAAGTACATGAAACTAGTTTCTATGGTTGAACGATCGAAGCCGAATATGCCTCTTTTACTTGGTAACCTAAGAATTAGTAAACCAGTCTACTAATTGACGCGAATCCTAAAGATAGATCTATTGGGCCCAACAAACCCCATCCGTTGTAGCGGATGCTTTAGTACTTCGAGTTTTTATATCATGTCCGATGGATGTCCCGGAATGATGGGGATATTCTTATATGCATCTTGTTAATGTCGGTTACCAGGTGTTCACCGTATAAATGATTTTTATCTCTATGTATGGGATGTATTGAAATATGAAATCTTGTGGTCTATTATTATGATTTGATAATATATAAGTTAAACCTATAACTCACCAACATTTTTGTTGACGTTTTAAGCATGTTTATTCTCAGGTGATTATTAAGAGCTTCCGCTATTGCATACTAAAATAAGGACAAGATTTGGAGTCCATGCTTGTATGATATTATGTTAAAACTGCATTCAAGAAACTTATTTTTGATGTAATATATTCTTATTGTAAACCATTATGTAATGGTCGAGTGTAAACGGTATATTTTAGATTATCATTATTTGATAATCTACGTAATACTTTTTAAACCTTTATAGATAAAATAAAGGTTATGGTTGTTTTAAAAATGAATGCAGTCTTTGAAAAATGTTTCATATAGAGGTCAAAACCTCGCAACGAAATCAATTAATATGGAACGTTTATAATCAATATGAACGGGACATTTCAGTTGGTATCAGAGCATTGGTCTTAGAGAACCAGAAATTTGCATTAGTGTGTCTTATCGAGTTTGTTAAGATACATTAGTGAGTCTGGACTTCGACCGTGTTTTCTTTAAAAACGATTGCTTAACATTTTTGTTGGAAACTATATATTATTAACATGTAAATATTATGTGATATATTAACCTCTTAATGTGTTTGATATTGTGTGATAGATGTCTACCACTAGTACAAATCCCATCGATTCACCTAATAATAATGAAGAGTCGAATATATTTTGGGAAGATTCACAAATTCCCGAAGAGGAACTGGAAGAAGAGGAACCGGAAGAGGAGGAACCGGAAGAGGAGGAACCGGAAGAAGAGGAATCGGAAGAGGAGGAACCAGAACAAGAAGAGATTCTGGAGGAAGAAATATTGATACCTATAGTAAATTGATTAAATAAAAGAAAATCCTCAACCAACGGACCAAAGTTAATAATGGTCAATGGTGTTTCCGCCGAGGAAGCAAAATATTGGGAAGATTATCAATTTTCTGATGAATCGGATCTCGATGAGGATTCCGATGATGTTATAGAAATTACCTCGACCCAATTTAATAAAGCGAAAGAAAATAATAAGAGAAAAGGTATAAAAATAGAGAAACCCGATTCCAACCCCGATGAACTTTATATGTATCGGCAACATCCGTATTTCCTAAAATGTAACAATAACCCGGGAACCTCTAAACCACCAGGTTTTTCTAAACCTTTGTGGAAAACGATGGCTCGTATTAGAGGAACACCATATATCCCTAGAAAATTAGGAATACGAACAAAGTCCGAAGAAGAAGAAACCAGTGATTCATATTAGAGGGTTGTAATCATGTTGTGTATTATATGTATTGTAGTGTGCTTGTACTTTTATGTTCCATGTAAAAATTGCTTGTATTGTTTGTTAATTATCTTTTATGAATCTAATCCTTGTCTATTTTACAGTATAAAAACAAAATGGACGTTAAGGGAAGACAACCGAATATTTTAGAAGACCTACTAGAGGATATGATTGAGGAAATCTTGTCTAGAGTCAGTCAGAATTCATCAGCACATTTAGTTATGGTGAAATTAACTTGTCAAACATTTGAAAGACTTTCCAGAAATGCCTTAGTTTATAAAAGGCTTTCCTTTGATAGGTGGGGTATATCACATTGGGGAGACCGTAAATTACATCGTGTTTTCTTTAAAGCATTAAATGCGGGGAACCCAAATGCAATTTTACGCTACGGGTTAAGAACCTATTTTGACTCAACATATCCCAACATAGGATTTTATGAATTAGAAAGAGCTTCTAACATGCAACATAAAGAAGCATGTTATGCTTACGGGTTAGTGATGTTCGCTTCTTACCAAAGTGATAAAAAGAACATCGGATTGCAGCTTTTAAATAAAACATTCCCACAAGTGACGGATTCAGTAGTTGGGGTGAGAAACAAGGTTTTTAGATTATTATGGGGTTGTTGGACATTACGAAACCCTCGTCCTTTTGACGACATTACAACATGCTGCCTAGCCAATGGTCATAACGGTTATTTTCCACAAAATCAAGGATGGGAAGTCGTCTTAGTAAAACCTGAATGCATGACTTGTTTATGGACTTATGAATTACGTGTCTTTATTTCTTTTGCTGAACAACTTGCATATTAACTAGAATTGCCTTCATAGCTGCCGAGTAGCAAAGTTATTATGTGCTATATTTCATCCTATATGTATTATAGCGGTATTGTAAGTTTGTAAAATATTGTATAAAGTTTGAACATGAAATATTATTGTAATAAGTTTTTCATATAGAATCGTAGTAGTTGGATTGTATAATAGCTGCTAAGTATGAACTTAACGGGTAGGTACTACCCGAATTAAAACTATAAAATGCTAATATGATGAAAAAGCTTTTATAAATAAGTTCATATTATGCTACGAAATACTATTGACTACTCTTAAATTCTATATGATTAACTCAATTCTTTTGGCTTTTTTTGAAGGAAATGGCACCGGCGACTCGTCAGAACTTGAACATGAGTGAGGAAGACTTCCGTGTTTTCCTTGCTACGAACATAGCCACAGTGTAGGCTGCGATGCAAAATAACAATAACTCTGAATCTAGCAGTGGAACTAATTCCACAAGAAATCGTGTAGGATGCTCCTACAAAGAATTCACTGCCTGCAAACCTTTGGAATTTGATGGAACCGAAGGACCAATTGGATTGAAACGGTGGACCGAGAAAGTCGAATCGGTGTTTGCCATAAGTAAGTGTACTGAAGAGGACAAAGTTAAGTACGCTACGCATTCCTTCACAGGTACGACATTAACATGGTGGAATACCTATCTCGAGCAGGTAGGACAAGATGCTGCTTACGCACTACCATGGTCAGCATTCAAACAATTGATGAACGAGCAGTATTGTCATAGGAACGAGGTCAATAAGCTCAAGGTAGAGCTTAGAGGATTACGAACGCAAGGTTTCGATATCACCACGTATGAACGGCGATTCACAGAATTGTGCCTATTGTGTCCCAGAACGTTTGAAGACGAAGAAGAGAAGATCGACGCATTTGTAAAAGGGTTACCAGAAAGAATTCAAGAAGATGTGAGTTCACACGAGCTCGCCTCCATACAAAAGGCAAGTCGAATGGCTCACAAATTAGTGAACTAGTCGAAGGAATGATTAAAATCCAGGTGACCGAAGAGGCTAACATGAAACAAGTCAAGAGAAAGTGGGAAGAAACCAATGACAAGAGTCACCAATACAACAACAACAATCACAACCAAAATTGCAACGACTATCCCAATAACCGCAACATCAAACGCAACAACAACTTCAAAAAATGTCCCAACAACAACTACAATAACCGCCCCAACAAAAATAACAACAACAACAACAGCAGCAACAATAACAATCGCAACAACAATCTCAATAACAACAATGGCAATAAAAACCAAAAACAGCCATGCCAAAGATGTGAAGAGCATCACCTGTGGTTCTGCACGACATTTTGCAACAGGTGTAAAAGAAATGGTCATAGCGCAAAGAAGTGCGAAATCTACGGACCAATGCATAATAGAACTAAAGGAACAAATAATGTCGGAACAAATAATATCGCCATAGTTTGTTTTGGATGTGGAAAACTGGGCCACTTTAGTAGAAATTGCCCAAATCAGGGGAATACTAATGGGCAGGGCCGCGAAAGAGTTTTCAATATTAATACGGCAGAAGCGCATGAAGACCCGGAGCTTATTACGGGTACGTTTCTCATTGACAATAAATCTGCTTATGTTTTATTTGATTCGGGTGCGGATAGAAGCCATATGAGTAGAGATTTTTATGCTAAACAAAGTTGTTCATCGACGGCCTTGGATAATAAATTTTTACTCAAATTAGCAAATGGTAAATTAATTACAGCAGATAATATATGTTGGAATCGAGAAATTAAACTGGTTAGTGAAACATTTAAGATTGACTTGATGTAGTGACCCGAACTTTTCCATGTTCATATATATTAAATGAAATTGATATTTATATGATTAAGTGTTTCCAACATGTTAAGTAATCAAACTTGTTAAGACTTGATTAATTGAAATAAGTTTTATATAGACAATTGACCACCCAAGTTGACCGGTGATTTACGAACGTTAAAACTTGTAAAAACTATATGATGTCATATATATGGATATATATATAGTTAACATGGTATTATGATAAGTAAACATATCATTAAGTATATTAACAATGAACTACATATGTAAAAACAAGACTACTAACTTAATGATTTCGAAACGAGACATATATGTAACGATTATCGTTGTAACGACATTTAATTGTATATATATCATATTAAGATATATTAATATATTATAATATCATGATAATGTAATAATTTAACATCTCATTTGATATAATAAACAATGGGTTAACAACACTTAACAGGATCGTTAACCTAAAGGCTTCAAAACAACATTTACATGTAACGACTAACGATGAATTAACGACTCAGTTAAAATGTATATACATGTAGTGTTTTAATATGTATTTATACACTTTTGAAAGACTTTAAGACACTTATCAAAATACTTCTACTTAACAAAAATGCTTACAATTACATCCTCGTTCAGTTTCATCAACAATTCTACTGGTATGCACCCGTATTCGTACTCGTACAATACACAGCTTTTAGATGTATGTACTATTGGTATATACACTCTAATTATCAGCTCTTAGCAGCCCATGTGAGTCACCTAACACATGTGGGAATCATCATTTGGCAACTAGCATGAAATATCCCATAAAATTACAAAAATATTAGTAATCATTCATGACTTATTTACATGTAAAAAAACATTACACATCCTTTATATCTAATCCATATACCCACGATCAAAAACACCTACAAACACTTTCATTCATCAAATTGATCTCTCTCAAGTTCTATCTTCAAGTTCTAAGTGTTCTTCATAAATTCTATAAGTTCTAGTTTCATAAAATCAAGAATACTTCCAAGTTTGCTAGCTTACTTCCAATCTTGTAAAGTGATCATCCAACCTCAAGAAATCTTTCTTATTTACAGTAAGATATCTTTCTAATACAAGGTAATACTCATATTCAAACTTTTATACAATTTTTGTAACTATAACAATCTTATTTTGAGTGGAAATCTTACTTGAACTTGTTTTCGTGTCATGATTCTGCTTCAACAACTTTCAAGCCATCCAAGGATCCTTTGAAGCTAGATATATTTTTCTCATTTCCAGTAGGTTTATCCACAAAACCTGAGGTAGTAATGATGTTCATAACATCATTCAATTCATATATGTAAAACTACCTTATTCGAAGGTTTAAACTTGTAATCACTAGAACATAGTTTAGTTAATTCTAAACTTGATCGCAAACAAAAGTTAATCCTTCTAACTTGACTTTTAAAATCAACTAAAAACATGTTCTATACCTATATTATATGCTAACTTAATGATTTAAAACCTAAAAACACGAAAAACACCGTAAAATTGGATATACGCCGTCGTAGTAACACCGCGGGCTGTTTTGGGTTAGTTAATTAAAAACTATGATAAAATTTGATTTAAAAGTTGTTCTTTTGGGAAAATGATTTTTCTTATGAACATGAAACTATATCCAAAAATCATGATTAAACTCAAAGTGGAAGCATGTTTTCCAAAATGGTCATCTAGACGTCGTTCTTTCGACTAAAATGACTACCTTTACAAAAACGACTTGTAACCTGTATTTCTGACTATAAACTTATACCTTTTCTGTACATATTCATAAATTTAAGTTCAATATGAAACAATAGCAATTGGATTCGCTCAAAATGGATTTAAAACGAAGAAGTTATAGGTAAAACAAGATTGGATATTTTTACTTGTTGTAGCTACGTGAAAATTGGTAACAAATCTATACAAATTATATCCTAGCTAACTTATATTGTATTATACATGTATTCTAATATATTATGTAATCTTGGGATACCATAGACACGTATGCAAATGTTTTGACATATCATATCGACCCATCGATATATATTATTTGGAACAACCATAGACACTCTATATGCAGTAATGCTGGAGTTAGCTATACAGGGTTGAGGTTGATTCTAAAAATATATATACTTTGAGTTGTGATCTAGCCTGAGACGTGTATACACTGGGTCGTGGATTGGGTCAAGATAATATATATCAATTTATTTCTGTACATCTAACTATGGACAACTAGTTGTAGGTTACTAACGAGGACAGCTGACTGAAAATATTTAAAACATTAAAACGTATTAAAAAATGTTGTAAATATATTTTGAACATACTTTGATATATATGTACATATTTGTTATAGGTTCGTGAATCGACCAGTGGCCAAATCTTACTTCCCGACGAAGTAAAAATCTGTGCAAGTGAGTTATAGTCCCACTTTTAAAATCTAATATTTTGAGATGAGAATACATGTAGCTTTATAAATGTTTTACAAAATACACACAAGTACGCAAAACTACATTTTATGGTTGGATTATTAAACCGAATATCGCCCATCAAGTCTGGTAGCCTAAGAATTAGGGAAATGGCCCCTAAATGACGCGAATCCTAAAGATAGATCTATAGGGCTTAACAACCCCGATTCAGGTTATGGATGGTTTAGTACTTCGAGATTATTATACAGATGAGAGGTTCTGTTTTGGGGATATTCTATGCATTAAGTTCACTTCGGTTACTAGGTGTTCAACATATGAATGATTTTTATCTCTATGCAGTTTGCAAAGTGCCTGATTAGAGATGTGTTATAAAAATGAAATCTTGTGGTCTATTATTATGATTTAATAATATGTAGGTTAAACCTATAACTCACCAACAATTTTGTTGACGTTTTAAGCATGTTTATTCTCAATTGATTATTAAGAGCTTCCGCTGTTGCATACTAAATTAAGGACAAGATTTGGAGTCCATGCTTGTATAATATTGTTTAAAAACTGCATTCGAAGACTTATGTTGATGTGTAATATTATTTTAAACCATTATGTAATGGTCGTGTGAAAAATGCTATATTTTAGATTATCACTATTTAATAATCGTCATAATATTTTAAAAGTTATGGTTTGTTTTAAAATCGAATGCAGTCTTTGAAAAACGTCTCATATAGAGGTCAAAACCTCCGACGAAATCAATTAATATGGAACGTTTATAATCAATATGAACGGGACATTTCAGTTGGTATCCGAGCGTTGGTCTTAGAGAAACAGAAATTTGCATTAGTGTGTCTTATCGAGTTTGTTAGGATACATTAGTGAGTCTGGACTTCGACCGTTTTTTCTTTAAAAACCATTGCTTAACACTTTTGTTGGAAACTATATATTATTAACATGTAAATATTATGTGATATATTAACCTCTTAATGTGTTTGATATTGTGTGATAGATGTCTACCACTAGTACAAATCCCATCGACTCACCTAATAATAATGAAGTGTCGAATATAATTTGGGAAGATTCACAAATTCCCGAAGAAGAGGAACCGGAAGAAGAGGAACTGGAAGAAGAGGAACCGGAAGAAGGGAAACCGGAAGAAGGGGAACCGGAAGAAGAGGAACCGGAAGAAGAGGAATCAGAAGAGGAGGAACCGGAAGAAGAAGAGGTTCCAGAAGAAGAAATATTAATACCTATAGTAAATCAATTAAATAAAAGAAAATCCTCAACCAACGGACCAAAGTTATTAATGGTCAATGGTGTTTCCGCCGAGGAAGCAAAATATTGGGAAGATTATCAATTTTTCGATGAATCGGATCCCGATGAGGATTCCGATGATGTTATAGAAATTATCTCTACCCAATTTAATAAAGCGAAAGAAAATAATTAGGGAAAAGGTATAAAAATAGAGAAACCCCATTCCAACCCCGATGAACTTTATATGTATCGGCAACATCCGTATTTTCTAAAATGTAACAATGACCCAGGAACCTCTAAACCACCAGGTTTTTCTAAACCATTGTGGAAAACGACAGCTCGTATTAGGGGAGCATCATATATCCCTAGGAAATTAGAAAAATGAACCAAGTCCAAAGAAGAAGAAACGAGTGAGTCGGATTAAAGAGTTGTAATCATGTTGTGTAATATATGTAATATAGTGTGCTTGTACTTTTATGTTCTATGTAAAAATTGCTTGTATTGTTTGTTAATTATCTTTTACGAATCTAATCCTTGTCTATTTTACAGTATAAAAACAAAATGGACGTTAAGGGTAGACAACCGAATATTTTAGAAGACCTACCAGAGGATATGATTGAGGAAATCTTGTCTAGAGATTCGGTCAGAATTTATCAGCACATTTAGTTTTGGCGAAATTAACTTGTCAAATATTTGAAAGACTTTCCAGAAATGCCTTAGTTTATAAAAGGCTTTCCTTTGATAGGTGGGGTATATCACATTGGGGAGACCGTAAGTTACGCCGTGTTTTCTTTAAAGCGTTAAATGCGGGGAACCCAAACGCAATTTTACGCTACGGGTTAAGAACCTATTTTGACTCAACATATCCCAACATAGGATTTCGTGAGTTAGAAAGAGCTTCTAACATGCAACATAAAGAAGCATGTTATGCTTACGGATTAATAATGTTCGCTTCTCATCAAATTGAGAAAAAGAACATTAGGTTGCAACTTTTAAATAAAACATTCTCTCAAGTGATGGACTCGGTAGTTGAGATGAGAAACAAGGTTTTTAGATTATTAAGGGGCTGTTGGACATTACGAAACCCTCGTCCTTTGACGACATTACAACATGCTGTCTTGTCAATGGTCCAACGGTTATGTTCCACAAGACCAAGGATGGGAAGTAGTCATAGTAAAACCAGAATGCATGACTTGTTTCTGGACGTATGAATTACGTGTCTTTATTGCCTTTGTTGAATGACTTGCGTATTAACTAGAATTGTCTTCGCAACTGTTTTGTATCAGAGTTTTTATGTGCTATATTTCATGCTATATGTAAAATAACGGTATTGTAAGTTTGAAAAATATTATATAAAAGTTTGAATGTGAAATATTATTATAATCAGTTTTCATATAGAATTGTAGTAGTTAAATTGTATGTTAGCTACTAAGTATGAACTTAACGGGTAGGTATTACCCTAATTAAAACTTATAAAACGCTAATATGAAGAAAAAGCTTTTATAAATGAGTTCATATTATGCTACGAAATACTATTGACTACTCATAATATTCTATATGATTAACTTAATTCTTTTGGCTATTTTTGAAGGAAATGGCACCAACTACTCGTCAGAACTTGAACATGAGTGAGGAAGACTTCTGTGCTTTCCTTGCAGCAAATATAGCCGCAGTACAGGATGCAATGCAAAACAACAATAACTCAGGGTCTAACAGTGGAGTTAACTCCACAGGAAACCGTGTAGGATGCTCCTACAAGGCTTTCTCTGCCTGTAAACCTCTGAAATTCGATGGAACTGAAGGACCAGTCGGACTGAAATGATGGACCGAAAATGTCGAATCCGTGTTTGCTATAAACAAATGTGCTGAGGAAGATAAGGTAAAGTATGCCACGCATACCTTCACAGGTACTGCGTTAACATGGTGGAATACCTATCTCGAACAAGTGGGACAAGATGCTGCTTACGCACTACCGTGGTCATCATTCAAACACTTAATGAACGAGCAGTACCATCCCAGAAACGAGGTCAATAAGCTCAAGGTAGAGCTTAGAGGGTTACGAACACAAGGGTTTGATATTACCTAGTACGAACGACGATTCACAGAGTTGTGCCTATTGTGTCCGGGAGCGTTCGAAGATGAAGAAGAGAAAATCGGCGCATTTGTAAAAGGGTTACCGGAAAGGATCCAAGAAGATATAAGTTCACACGAGCCCGACTCCATACAAAAGGCAAGTTGAATGGCTCATAAACTTATAAATCAAATTGAGGAAAGGATTAAAGAACAGGCGGTCGAAGAAGCCAATACGAAACAAGTCAAGAGGAAATGGGAAGAAACCAGTGACAAGGGTCACAATTTCAATAATCAACCCAACAATCATAACTACAATGGCACTAATTTTCGCAACAACAAACGCATCAACAACAACCACCCCAGCAACAACTACAACAACCGTTTCAACAACAATAACAACCGTAACAACCACAATCCCAACAATAACAACAAGAGGCAGAAATTCTGCCAGAGATGTGAAGGATACCATCCAACTGGGATCTGTACGGCAGTGTGTACTAAGTGTAATAAAAAGGGCCATGGTGCGACAAAGTGCGAAATCTACGGATCAATGGCTAAGGGAACAAATAATGCCGGAACAAGTTATGCAGACATTACCTGTTTCGGATGCGGGAAGAAGGGCCATTACAAAAATATGTGTCCAAATCAGGGGGATAATAATGGGCAAGGCCGAGGAAGAGTCTTCAACATTAATGCGGTTGAAGCGCAGGAAGACCCGGAGCTTGTTACGGGTATGTTTCTTATTGACAATACATCTGCTAATGTTTTATTTGATTCGGGTACGGATATAAGCTATATGAGTAAGGATTTCTGTGCTAAATTAAGTTGCCCATTGACGCCTTTGGATAATAAGTTTATACTAGAATTAGCAAACGGCAAATTAATTGCAGCAGATAATATATGTCGGAATCGAGAAATTAAACTGGTTAGCGAAACATTTAAGATTGATTTGATACCAGTAGAGTTAGGGAGTTTTGATGTGATAATCGGCATGGAATGGTTGAAAGAGGTGAAAGCAGAGATCGTATGTTACAAAAATGCAATTCGCATTGTACGAGAAGAAGGAAAACCCTTAATGGTGTACGGAGAAAAGAGCAACGCGAAGCTAAATCTTATTAGTAATTTGAAGGCACAAAAGTTAATAAGAAAGGGTTGCTATGCTGTTCTAGCACATGTCAAGAAAGTACAAACAGAAGAAAAGAGCATCAATGATGTTCCCATCACAAAAGAATTTCCCGATGTATTTCCGAAAGAATTACCGGGATTACCTCCACACCGATCCTTTGAATTTCAAATAGATCTTGTACCGGGAGCTACACCAATAGATCGTTCTCCATACAGACTCGCACCCAGCAAAATGAAGGAACTTCAAAGCCAATTACAATAACTTCTAGAGCGTGGTTTCATACGACCAACTACATCACCATGGGTAGCTCCTGTTTTGTTTGTCAAAAAAGAAGGATGGTACATTCAGGTTGTGTATCGACTATCGAGAGTTGAACAAACTTACCATCAAGAACCGTTACCCACTACTGAGAATCGATGACTTATTTGATCAATTACAAGGCTCGTCAGTTTATTCGAAGATTGATTTACGTTCTGGGTATCATCAAATGCGGGTGAAGGAGGACGATATTCCGAAAACTGCTTTCAGAACTCGGTACGGTCATTACGAGTTTATGGTTATGCCGTTTAGATTGACTAACGCACCAGCTGTGTTCATGGACCTCCTGAATCGTGTGTGTGGGCCATATCTCGACAAGTTTGTCATTGTTTTCATTGATGACATACTTATCTACTCAAAGAATGATCAAGAGCACGAAGAACATTTGAGAAAAGTGCTAGAGTAGTTGAGGAAAAAAAACTGTACGCTAAGTTTTCAAAGTGTGCATTTTGGTTGGAAGAAGTTCAATTCCTCGGTCACATAGTGAACAAAGAAGGTATTCAGGTGGATCCGGCAAAGATTGAGACCGTTGAAAATTTGGAAACCCCTAAAACTCCGAAGCATATACGCCAATTTTTAGGACTGGCTGGTTACTACAGAAGATTCAACCAAGATTTTTCCAAAATAGCAAAACCCTTGACTGCATTAACGCATAAAGGGAAGAAATTTGAATGGAAGGATGAACAAGAAAAAGCGTTTCAATTGTTGAAGAAAAAGTTAACTACGTCACCTATATTGTCATTGCCTGAAGGAAATGATGATTTTGTGATATATTGTGATGCCTCAAAGCAAGGCCTCAGTTGTGTATTAATGCATCGAACGAAGGTAATTGCTTATGCGTCTAGACAATTGAAGATTCACAAGCAAAATTATACGACACACGATTTGGAATTAGGCGCTGTTGTTTTTGCATTAAAGACTTGGAGGAACTACTTATATGGGGTCAAAAGTATTATATATACCGACCACAAAAGTCTTCAACATATATTTAATAAGAAACAACTGAACAAGAGGCAGCGCAGGTGGATTGAATTATTGAATGATTACGACTTTGAGATTCGTTACCACCCGGGGAAGGCGAATGTGGTAGTCGACGCTTTGAGTAGAAAGGACAGAGAACCCATTCGAATAAAAGCTATGAATATAATGATTCACAATAACCTTACTACTCAAATAAAGGAGGCGCAACAAGGAGTTTAAAAAGAGGGAAATTTAATGGATGAAATACCCAAAGGATCGGAGAAGCATCTTAATATTTGGGAAGACGGAACCCGGTATAGGGCTGAAAGAATTAAGGTACCAAAATTTAGAGATATGAGAGAAATGGTACTTAGAGAAGCTCATAAAACCAGATACTCAATACATCCTGGAACGGGGAAGATGTACAAAGATCTCAAGAAACATTTTTGGTGGCCAGGTATGAAAGCCGATGTTGCTAAATACGTAGGGGAATGTTTGACGTGTTCTAAGGTTAAAGCTGAGCATCAGAAACCATCAGGTCTACTTCAACAACCCGAAATCCCAGAATGGAAATGGGAAAACATTACCATGAATTTCATCACTAAATTGCCAAGGACTGCAAGTGGTTTTGATACTATTTGGGTAATAGTTGATTGTCTCACCAAATCAGCACACTTCCTGCCAATAAGAAAAGATGACAAGATGGAGAAGTTAGCACGACTGTATTTGAAGGAAGTCATCTCCAGACATGGAATACCAATCTCTATTATCTCTGATAGGGATGGCAGATTTGTTTCAAGGTTTTGGCTGATATTACAACAAGTATTGGGAACTCGTCTAGACATGAGTACTGCCTATCATCCACAAACCAATGGGCAGAATGAAAGGATGATACAGACTCTTGAAGACATGCTACGAGCATGTGTTATTGATTTTGGAAACGGTTGAGATCGACATCTACCATTAGCAGAATTTTCCTACAACAACAGTTACCACTCGAGTATCAAAATGGCACTGTTCGAAGCACTTTATGGTAGAAAGTGCAGATCTCCAATTTATTGGAATGAATTGGGGGATAGACAGATTACGGGTCCGGAGATAATCCAAGAAACTACAGAGAAAATCATCCAAATTCAACAACGGTTGAAAACCGCTCAGAGTCGACAAAAGAGCTACGCGGACCTCAAAAGGAAAGATATAGAATTTGAAATTGGGGAGATGGTCATGCTTAAGGTTTCACCTTGGAAAGGCGTTTTTCGATTTGGTAAATGGGGGAAACTAAATCCAAGATACATTGAACCATTCAAGATTTTAGATCGTGTCGGACCAGTAGCCTACCGACTTGAATTACCTCAACAACTCGCCAATGTACATAATACATTTCGCGTCTCGAATCTGAAGAAGTGCTTAGCTAAAGAAGATCTCACTCTTCCTTTAGACGAAATTAAAATCAATGAAAAACTACAATTCATTGAAGAACCCGTCGAGATAATGGATCGTGAGGTTAAAAGGCTCAAGCAAAACAAGATACCAATTGTTAAGGTTCGATGGAATGCTCGTAGAGGACCCGAGTTCACCTGGGAACGAGAAGATCAGATGAAGAATAAATACCCTCACTTATTTCCAGAAGATACGTCAACACCTCCAACTGCTTAAAATTTCGGGACGAAATTTATTTAACGGGTAGGTACTGTAGTGACCCGAACTTTTCCATGTTTATATATATTAAATGAAATTGATATTTATATGATTAATTGTTTCCAACATGTTAAACAATCAAACTTTTTAAGACTTGATTAATTGAAATAGGTTTTATATAAACAATTGACAACCCAAGTTGACCGGTGATTCACGAACGTTAAAACTTGTAAAAACTATATGATTTCATATATATATAGATATATATATATATATATATATATATATATATATATATATATATATATATATATATATATATATATATATATATATATATATATATATAGTTAACATGGTATTATGATAAGTAAATAAATCATTAAGTATATTAACAATGAACTACATATGTAAAAATAAGACTACTAACTTAATGATTTCGAAACGAGACATATATGTAACGATTATTGTTGTAACAACATTTAATTGTATATATATATCATATTAAGATATATTAATATATTATAATATCATGATAATGTAATAATTTAACACCTCATTTGATAAAATAAACAATGGGTTAACAACACTTAACAGGATCGTTAACCTAAAGGCTTCAAAACAACATTTACATGTAACGACTAACGATGACTTAACGACTCAGTTAAAATGTATATACATGTAGTGTTTTAATATGTATTTATACACTTTTGAAAGACTTCAAGACACTTATCAAAATACTTCTATTTAACAAAAATTCTTACAATTACATCCTCGTTCAGTTTCATCAATAATTCTACTCGTATGCACCCGTATTCGTACTCGTACAATACACAGCTTTTAGATGTATGTAATATTGGTATATACACTCCAATGATTAGCTCTTAGCAGCCCATTTGAGTCACCTAACACATGTGGGAACCATCATTTGGCAACTAGCATGAAATATCTCATAAAATTACAAAAATATTAGTAATCATTCATGACTTATTTACATGTAAACAAAATTACACATCCTTTATATCTAATCCATATACCAACGACCAAAAACACCTACAAACACTTTAATTCATCAATTTTCTTCATCAAATTGATCTCTCTCAAGTTCTATCTTCAAGTTCTAAGTGTTCTTCATAAATTCTATAAGTTCTAGTTTCATAAAATCAAGAATACTTCAAGGTTTGCTAGCTTACTTCCAATCTTGTAAAGTGATCATCCAACCTTAAGAAATCTTTATTATTTATAGTAATATATCTATCTAATACAAGTTAATGCTCATATTCAAATTTTGATACAATTTCTATAACTATAACAATCTTATTTCGAGTGGAAATCTTACTTGAACTTGTTTTCGTGTCATGATTCTGCTTCAAGAACTTTCAAGCCATCCAAGGATCCTTTGAAGCTAGATATATTTTTCTCATTTCCAGTAGGTTTATCCACAAAATATGAGGTAGTAATGATGTTCATAACATCATTCGATTCATATATATAAAAATACCTTATTCGAAGGTTTAAACTTGTAATCACTAGAACATAGTTTAGTTAATTCTAAACTTGTTCGCAAACAAAAGTTAATCCTTCTAAATTGACTTTTAAAATCAACTAAAGACATGTTCTATATCTATATGATATGCTAACTTAATGATTTAAAACCTGAAAACACGAAAAACACCGTAAAACTGGATATACGCCGTCGTAGTAACACCGCGGGCTGTTTTGGGTTAGTTAATTAAAATCTATGATAAACTTTGATTTAAAATTTTTTATTCTGGGAAAATGATTTTTCTTATGAACATGAAACTATATCCAAAAATCATGATTAAACTCAAAGTGGAAGTATGTTTTCCAAAATGGTCATCTAGACGTCGTTCTTTCGACTGAAATGACTACCTTTACAAAAATGACTTGTAACCTATATTTCCGACTATAAACTTATACTTTTTATGTACAAATTCATAAACTTAAGTTCAATATGAAACCATAGTAATTGGATTCACTCAAAACGGATTTAAAACGAATAAGTTATGGGTAAAACAAGATTGAATATTTTTACTTGTTGTAGCTACGTGAAAATTGGTAACAAATCTATACAAATCATATCCTAGCTAACTTATATTGTATTATACATGTATTCTAATATATTATGTAATCTTGGGATACCATAGACATGTATGTAAATGTTTTGACATATCATATCGACCCATCGATATATATTATTTAGAACAACCATAGACACTCTATATGCAGTAATGTTGGAGTTAGCTATACAGGGTTGAGGTTGATTCCAAAAATATATATACTTTAAGTTGTGATCTAGCCTGAGACGTGTATACACTGGGTCGTGGATTGGGTCAAGATAATATATATCAATTTATTTCTGTACATCTAACTATGGACAACTAGTTGTAGGTTACTAACGAGGACAGCTGACTGAAAATATTTAAAACATTAAAACGTATTAAAAATTGTTGTAAATATATTTTGAACATACTTTGATATATATATACATATTTGTTATAGGTTCGTGAATCGACCAGTGGCCAAGAGTTACTTCCCGACGAAGTAAAAATCTGTGCAAGTGAGTTATAGTCCCACTTTTAAAATCTAATATTTTGGGATGAGAATACATGCAGCTTTATAAATGTTTTACAAAATAGACACAAGTACGCAAAACTACATTCTATGGTTGGATTATTAAACCGAATATCGCCCTTCAAGTCTGATAGCCTAAGAATTAGGAAAATGGCCCCTAATTGACGCGAATCCTAAAGATAGATCTATTGGGCTTAACAACCCCCATTCAGGTTATGGATGGTTTAGTACTTCGAGATTATTATACAGACGAGAGGTTCTATTTTGGGGATATTCTATGCATTAAGTTAACGTCGGTTACCAGGTGTTCAACATATGAATGATTTTTATCTCTATGCAGTTTGCGAAATGCCTGATAAGAGATGTGTTATAAAAATGAAATCTTGTGGTCTATTATTATGATTTAATAATATGTAGGTTAAACCTATAACTCACCAACAATTTTGTTGACGTTTTAAGCATGTTTATTCTCAGGTGATTATTAAGAGCTTCCGCTGTTGCATACTAAATTAAGGACAAGATTTGGAGTCCATGCTTGTATAATATTGTTTAAAAACTACATTCGAAGACTTATGTTGATGTGTAAGATTATTGTAAACCATTAATTAATGGTCGTGCGAAAAACGCTATATTTTAGATTATCACTATTTGATAATCGTCGTAATATTTTAAAGGTTATGGTTTGTTTGAAAATCGAATGCAGTCTTTGAAAAACGTCTCATATAGAGGTCAAAACCTCGCGACGAAATCAATTAATATGGAACGTTTATAATCAATATGAACGGGACATTTCACTTGATACCAGTAGAGTTAGGGAGTTTTGATGTGATAATCGGTATGGACTGGTTGAAAGAAGTAAAAGCAGAGATCATTTGTTACAAAAATGCAATTCGCATTATACGAGAAAAAGGAAAACCTTTAATGGTGTACGGAGAAAAGAGCAATGCGAAGTTAAATCTTATTAGTAACCTGAAGGCACAAAAACTAATAAGAAAAGGTTGCTATGCTGTGCTAGCACACGTCGAGAAAGTCAATTTCGAAGAAAAGAACATCAATGATATTCCAGTCGCAAAAGAATTTCCCGATATATTTCCGAAAGAATTACCGGGACTACCTCCACACCGATCCGTTGAATTTCAAATAGACCTTGTACCGGGAGCTGCACCAATAGCTCATGCTCCATACAGACTCACACCTAGCGAAATGAAGGAACTTCAGAGCCAATTACAAGAACTTTTAGAGCGTGGTTTCATTCGACCAACACATCACCGTGGGGAGCTCCTGTTTTGTTTGTCAAGAAGAAGGATGGTACATTTAGGTTGTGTATTGACTACCGAGAGTTGAACAAACTTACCATCAAGAACCGCTACCCACTACCGAGAATCGACAACTTATTTGATCAACTACAAGGCTCGTCAGTTTATTCGAAGATTGATTTACGTTTTGGGTATCATCAAATGCTGGTGAAGGAGGATGATATTCCAAAGACTGCTTTTAGGACGCGTTACGGTCATTACGAGTTTATGGTTATGCAGTTTGGATTGACAAATGCACCAGCTGTGTTCATGGACCTCATGAACTGAGTGTGTGGGCCATATCTTGACAAGTTTGTCATTGTTTTCATCGATGACATACTTATTTACTCGAAGAATGATCAAGAGCATGAAGAACATTTAAGAAAAGTGCTAGAGTTGCTGAGAAAAGAAAAACTGTACGATAAGTTTTCAAAGTGTGCATTTTGGTTGGAAGAAGTTCAATTCCTCGGTCACATAGTGAACAAAGAAGGTATTCAGGTGGATCCAGCAAAGATTGAAACCGTTGAAAAATGGGAAACCCCGAAAACACTGAAGCATATACGCCAATTTTTAGGACTAGCTGGTTACTACAGAAGGTTCATCCAATATTTTTCCAGAATAGCAAAACCCTTGACTGCATTAACGCATAAAGGGAGGAAATTTGAATGGAAGGATGAACAAGAGAAAGCGTTTCAATTGTTAAAGAAAAAGTTAACTACGGCACCTATATTGTCATTACCTGAAGGGAATGATGATTTTGTGATATATTGTGATGCTTCAAAGCAAGGTCTCGGTTGTGTATTAATGCAACGAACGAAGGTAATTGCTTATGCTTCTAGACAATTGAAGATTCATGAGCAGAATTATACGACGCATGATTTGGAATTAAGCGCGGTTGTTTTTGCATTAAAGACTTGGAGGCACTACTTATATGGGGTCAAAAGTATTATATATACCGACCACAAAAGTCTTCAACATATATTTAATCAGAAACAACTGAACATGAGGCAACGCAGGTGGATTGAATTGTTGAATGATTACGACTTTGAAATTCGTTACCACCCGGGGAAGGCAAATGTGGTAGCCGATGCCTTGATCAGAAAGGACAGAGAACCCATTCGAGTAAAAGCTATGAATATAATGATTCACACTAACCTTACTACTCAAATAAAGGAGGTGCAACAAGGAGTTTTAAAAGAGGGAAATTTAAAGGATGAAATACCCAAAGGTTCGGAGAAGCATCTTAATATTCGGGAAGACGGAACCCAGTATAGGGCTGAAAGAATTTGGGTACCAAAATTTGGAGATATGAGAGAAATGGTACTTAGAGAAGCTCATAAAACTAGATACTCAATACATCCTGGAACGGGGAAGATGTACAAGGATCTCAAGAAACATTTTTGGTGGTCGGGTATGAAAGCCAATGTTGCTGAATACGTAGGAGAATGTTTGACGTGTTCTAAGGTCAAAGTGGAGCATCAGAAACCATCAGGTCTACTTCAACAACCCAAAATCCGAGAATGGAAATGGGAAAACATTACCATGGATTTCATCACTAAATTGCCAAGGTCTGCAAGTGGTTTTGATACTATTTGGGTAATAGTTGATCGTCTCACCAAATAAGCACACTTCCTGCCAATAAGAGAAGATGACAAGATGGAGAAGTTAGCACGACTGTATTTGAAGGAAGCCGTCTCCAGACATGGAATACCAATCTCTATTATCTCTGATAGGGATGGCAGATTTATTTCAAGATTCTGGCAGACATTACAGCAAGCATTAGGAACTCGTCTAGACATGAGTACTGTCTATCATCCACAAACTGATGGGCAAAGCGAAAGGACGATACAAATGCTTGAAGACATGCTACGAGCATGTGTTATTGATTTCAGAAACAGTTGGGATCGACATCTACCGTTAGCAGAATTTTCCTACAACAACAGCTACCATTCAAGCATTAAGATGGCGCCGTTTGAAGCACTTTATGGTAGAGAGTGCAGGTCTCCGATTTGTTGGAGTGAAGTGGGGGATAGACAGATTACGGGTCCGGAGATAATCCAAGAAACTACCGAGAAGATCATCCAAATTCAACAACGGTTGAAAACCGCCTAAAGTCGACAAAAGAGCTACGCCGACATTAAAAGAAAAGATATAGAATTTGAAATTGGAGAGATGGTCATGCTTAAGGTTTCACCTTGGAAAGGCATTGTTCGATTTGGTAAACGAGGGAAATTAAATCCAAGGTATATAGGACTATTCAAGATTATTGATCGTGTCGGACCAGTAGCTTACCGACTTGAATTACCACAACAACTCGCGACTGTACATAACACTTTCCACGTCTCAAATTTGAAGAAATGTTTTGCTAAAGAAGATCTCACTATTCCGTCAGACGAAATCCAAATCAACGAAAAACTTCAATTCGTCGAAGAACCCGTCGAAATAATGGATCGTGAGGTTAAAAGACTTAAGCAAAACAAGATACCAATTGTTAAAGTTCGATGGAATGCTCGTAGAGGACCCGAGTTCACCTGGGAATGAGAAGATCAGATGAAGAAGAAATACCCGCACTTATTTCCAGAAGATACGTCAACACCTCCAACTGCTATAAATTTCGAGACGAAATTTATTTAACGGGTAGGTACTGTAGTGACCCGAAATTTTCCATGTTTATATATATTAAATGAAATTGTTATTTACATGATTAAGTGTTTCCAACATATTAAGCAATCAAACTTGTTAAGACTTGATTAATTGAAATAGGTTTCATATAGACAATTGACCACCCAAGTTGACCGGTGATTCACGAACGTTAAAACTTGTAAAAACTATATGATGAAATATATATGGATATATATAGTTAACATGTTATTATGATAGGTATGTATCTCATTAAGTATTTTAACAATGAGTTATATACATAAAAATGAGACTATTGAATTAAGAAACTCGAAAACGATATATATAACGATTATCGTTATAACAACATCTTACTAAGTACATATGAATCATATTAAGATATTGATACACTTTTTTAAACATGTTAAATGATAAGTAAATATATCATTAAGTGTATTAACAATGAACTACATATGTAAAAACAAGACTACTAACTTAAGGATTTCGAAACGAGGCATATATGTAACGATTATCGTTGTAACAACATTTAACTGTAAATATCATACTAAGATATATTAATACACCATAATATCATGATAATGTAATAATTTAATGTAACAACCCAAACCAAACCACGACAATTCCCGTTAAATTTCACAACATAAAAAAAAATTTCTGGTGCAGTTCAATTGCGCGGCGCGCCAGGTGGGTGCGCGGCGCGCCAAACCACCTGGACAGCCCGCTGTCCCCGGAAGTCAATTTAACGAAAATGTTTGACTAGTTCCCGACATTTTTAGCCAAAACGCTTTTAACCATAAATTCATATATATAAAACTAGCACGTTTAATTAATAAAATTAAGTTTACGAAGCGGGTCCCACATCGACCCAAAGTACCCCTTGAGTACCAAAATGCAATATTTGACCATAAGACTTTAATACAAAACGAAGCCGAGCATGGCGATTGGGGATACGCTACCCAATCCTAAACAATCCAAAAGCAAGTCTCTAAAGCAAACTATGCAAGTCTTCTAGTCCTCGCGCTTACCCGAGCCACCAATCCGCATGCAATCTATAAAAAGAGTCAACAACGAGAGGGTAAGCTAATGCTTAGTGAGTAGAATAAATATATACATGCATATACAACTTACCTACTCGCATCCACGACATCACATAAATACACATAAATCACTTACCTCATCGTACCAAACGCTAGTATCATCAAATCGTATAACTAGCAACCTCATAAGCAATCAATAGCTAGTAACGTCAAACCGTACAACTAGCAACATCATTAGCATAAATAAATATAAATAATAAATCAAATTAAATGCTAGCATCAACAACTACAATTCATGGTTAACCAATCTCTTCGCTAGGGGAACGACTTCGCGAATCAAGTCATCGATGTTCATAACATTCGTTAGCTTCCAAAAACGGCTATGGCATGCTAACCCCCCGAGGTGTTCCAAAAACGGCTATGGCATCACCCCTCAAGTGTTCCAAAAACGGCTATGGCATCACTTGCTCAATGTGAGTAGAACACGGCTATTACTCACGCTTTCGTACACCAACACGGCTATGTGTACGGGTAACTCAAATAACAACGTGGGAGTAAAACACGGCTATTACTTGCCACTAAATGCACAAACACGGCTATGTGCCTTAGTACAAAACATGGACTAATACGGCTAAGTCCCACAACCTTGGTCACAAAACGGCTATGTGACACCATCAACACGGTACATAAATCATATACATACATATATAGATATTCCACTCACAATAATCATTATGGACAAGAACGGCTATGTCCCACCACTACGGTCACAAAAACGGCTATGTGACATCATTACTACGGGCAACTATCAATGTGGACAAAACGTCTATATCTCACAACTATGGTCACCAAACGGCTATGTGACACCATTTCCACGGGCACATAAATCATATACATACATATATAGATATTCCACTCACCTTGAAGTCTTGAAGAATGCTTCCAAGTAATCCGCAACTCGCCAATGGAAAGTACCTATTCCATTACCACAATTACAATAATACACTTAGAGTGGATTTACAAATCAACCCAATTCGTCACTAAGTGCAATTTCGACCCAAATGCACTTCCAAGCACAAACCGTGCCCAAACTAACCAATAGTCACTAACACAAGTGAGAATGGTCCTAATATGCCAATTAAACCCGAACTCAAGTGTTAAACACGTGTCATACCCATTTTGACACTTAAACCCTAATTTTGACCCATAAAGGTCAAAATCTCATTCTTTGCAAGTTTTGACACCAAAACACATTTAACTCGGTTTTATACTTCAACTTAATCCATTTTAAGTTTATAAACTTCATTAAATCGCCAATTGGGTCATAATCACCACCAAACCCTAATTTGACCCAAAGTCAAAGTTAGTCAATCAAATAACCCTAAATAGGTTTCAACACTTCCATAATCACTAATCCAAGTGATAAATCCCAAGATTAAAGCCTAATCAAGGCCAAATCGTCAATCAACCCAAAACCCGCCAAGTGACAAGAATAACTAGTCACCATAAACCCATTTCATCATCTAAGAGGTTTTCACAACAAATCAAACTTAAACCCTAACTTGAATATCAAATCACAAGAATGAAATTCGGAGTTAGAACTTACCAATACCGCCAAAATGATGCCGTTGACGAGTAGAACAACTTTAATACCCGAGCTTTGGTGAGAATCCAACTCCTTCTTCTCCAAATCAAGCTCTCTCTCACTAAAAGTGGGTTTCTCTCACTAGGGTTTGAAGAGAGTGTTTGTGGTGGGTGAGAATGTGATCCAAACTGATCAAAGGATCAGTTTTGATGACCCCAAACCGACCCCAAGTGAAAAGACCAAAGTACCCTTCATTTAAAGCCTTTTAAAAGGCTGAAAATTGCTTCTGACCCATTCGGCGCGCCGCGCCACATTGTGGAGCGCCGCTCCACACTGCAGGTCAGATTTCAGAAACTTGTTTTGGCCATAACTTTTTGACCGTAGCTCCGTTTTCGATGAATCAAATATCGTTGGAAACGTAATAAGATTTTCTTTCCAATGGTAAGGCTTTGAAACATTAACACCAACTTTATTTGGGGTTGAAAGGATACGTACACTCCTCGTCACTTCAGACAATGTCCAGTTTCCTCCAACGTTCGAGCAAGCAACACGTACATGCTTCGTACACTTCATACATGCATAGTACACCATAAATACATTATCTACAATAAATATTTGGGTCTTACAACTCTCCCCCACTTAAACTCGATCACGTCCTCGTGATCTTCTCCACTTAAACAATCCGGACCTGCTTAACGATCCTCACTCAAGTCCCAATACGAACTTTCCTAGACCATTCTTCCCAATGGATCACTTTCAACAACTAAAGTCGTCAACCGTGATTTATCAAAACCACAATCCGAGCAATGAAACCTGCTCAATTTCCCATATCGGGAAAAACTCGACCCATCTCGTACCGAGATATCAATTCCTTAGCGTACCTTTACCAAGGACAACGCTAAAAGCAACCAAGTCTCAACTTATAGTCAACAATCCGAAACGATGAAGACCGAACCAAACAAATCCTTACGGATAACATTAATCACTAACATCCCTTGTAGTGCGCAATACGACCTATACGCAACTACCATAGCATCAAAATCCAACGGCTAAAACCAAAAGCGCCCAAAACGACTATGGCAACGCTAAACCTAAGGTGTACAAAATCGACTATTGTCACACCCGTAACAACATGTGAGCGAAACACGGCTATCGCATCCCTAATCACACAACATGGTCCTCACGATCCCACCATCGGCGTATAAACAACCGATAGTTCACTCAACACCGGATGAAGTCAGCGGACCCTGTCAACGGTCATGCTTCATCAATATAACAATACCTCATGATGAAGTCAGCGGACTCCGAAAGTCATGCTTCACCACTATAACAAATCCTAACGGATACCACTAACCATCCACACTATCGAGCAAGAACCACCTATATCAAACATAGGCACAAAACAATATTTCTCTAGAAGAGAATCCGACACGCACATCCCTTCACCGAGGGATTTCACCTTGCTCGCCAAACACGCCCATTATCTCTCAATGAGATTTACCACGTTACCACCTCGGTGATAATTTAAATCCAAACCATAAGTACAACTTAACCGTAATTGTATTCTACCACAAATCGACCAAGACTAGGTCCCAACACAAGTTTTGGACCTACCAAAAACGTCATCCGAAATCTCACCCTAAGGTCTCCTCGTGCGGGAGTGTAACTTCCCTACTTGGAACTACGTTCCATAACCACGTCATGTACAACCGTACAATGCTACCAAAGGTAGACTTTACCAACAATTGGGTTCACACGACCCATTACCATACCCTGCTCCAAACCTTGAGCATACTAAGGATCTTAACCTATCCTTAAACACTTTGAACGAAAAGTGTACCACAGATTACACGAACTATACACTCGCAATTATCCAATTGCTTTAGTTTGTCGAATTTCAACCTAGTCACTCATGTACTTAAGGGTTTCTCCCGGTACCCTACGTACAATGTAACTACAACACCATCGGAGTCGACATCACGCTAGTAGGTATAAAAGAGGCACCTAATGTCGCGTTATGAAGACTCCATTACCAACATACATCGAGATTTTAAACACTCGGTCTCAAGGGTTCCAATCACCCGACGAACCTCATGGTTCATCACTTCACATAAAAGCGAACACGCGCTTAACAACCGAAAACCAAAACCCATTTCCATGGCTTGGTAGAAACATTTTCCAAATACTAAGGAATGCTTGGTTGCACCAAGTCTTACGCCCTTCGCCCGACAATCAACGTCACCATAGGGTACTTCCATTAGGAACGTCACCCATAACAACAATATGCACAACACAAGGCATTAACAACTCAAACTCAAACAGCATCGAACATTCCCAAGACTTGTGACCCCTCATGCCACCATTGTAACATCTAGACGCGCTAGAATTCGATATACTCGTCCGCGTACCACCCGTGCTCACACTCGGACCCTTAGTCCTCTTACTCGGAGCACCATAAGAAACAACCCTTCTATCCCTTGAAGGCTCACCCTTCTTCGATCGTGTATGCGACTCGAAACCCCTAGCCAAGTCGAATAATTCCGAAAACGATTTCGCTTGACCACGTCTAATTTTTCTTTTCAAGTCGTCATTCAAAGTCCGATAGAAATCCCCCATTAACAAACGATCATTCCCCAAATATTCCGGACAAAAAACGAGCCTTCGCCATAAAGGTCGTCTTGAGAGTACTCAAATCCATAGATCCTTGTCGCAAGTTTCGCAACTCATTACGCAATTCCCACAAATCGGCCGAAGTCCAGAACTCCTCGAAGAATTCCTCCTTAAACTCGTCCCACGATAAGACCATAAACGTTTCACCACCAACAAGATCAATCTTACCATCCAACCAATCCCTTGCCCTACCCCGCAACAAACTAGTTGCGAGCCTCGTCTTCTTCTCGGGAGGGCAATCAATCGTGCGAAAACGCCCTTCGACATCCGAAATCCAAGTTGTGCTTACCAATGGATCCGGTTTCCCGTCGTACATCGGTGGTTTAGTCCTCATGAAGCTCTTAAGATAACGCTTCATTTCGCCACTACTTTGAAGTTTGGAATACTTCCTATCCATTTCTTCTCGAAACGCCCTCATTTGCTCCGCAACGGCGGCCGCAACTCTAGCGTTAAACTCCACGTTATTCTCCTCGATCTCGTTTCGCGTCGTCAATCTCAAAATGCAAAACGATTAGATCACGAACGTATAAAATCGCACGCACAACTCCGTCCCATCTTGCTAAACACTCGTCGTACATCACTCGTTAGACGCGATTTGCACCCGTAATAAGGTCTGCAAGTTCTTATTACGCACACACGCCGCATCGACTTGTTAGTACAACGACCGCCTCGCTCGATGATATAAACAAACACAACCAAAATTCTACGCGGTACAAACACACGCGAGAATTACTATCACAACACAAGAGCATATTAATAATATCCGCATTACTAATATAAACGTTAGTCAACCTATAAACAAGGCACTAACTAAACCCATTCCGACCCGTAATCCTACAAGTCCCGCAACAATTAAGCACACACAAAAGTCTAAGTCTAGGCACCTATCTCAAGTCACCTAAATCCCTTAGACCATGCTCTGATACCACTTGTAACAACCCAAACCAAACCACGACAATTCCCGTTAAATTTCACAACATAAAAAAAAATTTCTGGTGCAGTTCAATTGCGCGGCGCGCCAGGTGGGTGCGCGGCGCGCCAAACCACCTGGACAGCCCGCTGTCCCCGGAAGTCAATTTAACGAAAATGTTTGACTAGTTCCCGACATTTTTAGCCAAAACGCTTTTAACCATAAATTCATATATATAAAACTAGCACGTTTAATTAATAAAATTAAGTTTACGAAGCGGGTCCCACATCGACCCAAAGTACCCCTTGAGTACCAAAATGCAATATTTGACCATAAGACTTTAATACAAAACGAAGCCGAGCATGGCGATTGGGGATACGCTACCCAATCCTAAACAATCCAAAAGCAAGTCTCTAAAGCAAACTATGCAAGTCTTCTAGTCCTCGCGCTTACCCGAGCCACCAATCCGCATGCAATCTATAAAAAGAGTCAACAACGAGAGGGTAAGCTAATGCTTAGTGAGTAGAATAAATATATACATGCATATACAACTTACCTACTCGCATCCACGACATCACATAAATACACATAAATCACTTACCTCATCGTACCAAACGCTAGTATCATCAAATCGTATAACTAGCAACCTCATAAGCAATCAATAGCTAGTAACGTCAAACCGTACAACTAGCAACATCATTAGCATAAATAAATATAAATAATAAATCAAATTAAATGCTAGCATCAACAACTACAATTCATGGTTAACCAATCTCTTCGCTAGGGGAACGACTTCGCGAATCAAGTCATCGATGTTCATAACATTCGTTCGCTTCCAAAAACGGCTATGGCATGCTAACCCCCCGAGGTGTTCCAAAAACGGCTATGGCATCACCCCTCAAGTGTTCCAAAAACGGCTATGGCATCACTTGCTCAATGTGAGTAGAACACGGCTATTACTCACGCTTTCGTACACCAACACGGCTATGTGTACGGGTAACTCAAATAACAACGTGGGAGTAAAACACGGCTATTACTTGCCACTAAATGCACAAACACGGCTATGTGCCTTAGTACAAAACATGGACTAATACAGCTAAGTCCCACAACCTTGGTCACAAAACGGCTATGTGACACCATCAACACGGTACATAAATCATATACATACATATATAGATATTCCACTCACAATAATCATTATGGACAAGAACGGCTATGTCCCACCACTACGGTCACAAAAACGGCTATGTGACATCATTACTACGGGCAACTATCAATGTGGACAAAACGTCTATATCTCACAACTATGGTCACCAAACGGCTATGTGACACCATTTCCACGGGCACATAAATCATATACATACATATATAGATATTCCACTCACCTTGAAGTCTTGAAGAATGCTTCCAAGTAATCCGCAACTCGCCAATGGAAAGTACCTATTCCATTACCACAATTACAATAATACACTTAGAGTGGATTTACAAATCAACCCAATTCGTCACTAAGTGCAATTTCGACCCAAATGCACTTCCAAGCACAAACCGTGCCCAAACTAACCAATAGTCACTAACACAAGTGAGAATGGTCCTAATATGCCAATTAAACCCGAACTCAAGTGTTAAACACGTGTCATACCCATTTTGACACTTAAACCCTAATTTTGACCCATAAAGGTCAAAATCTCATTCTTTGCAAGTTTTGACACCAAAACACATTTAACTCGGTTTTATACTTCAACTTAATCCATTTTAAGTTTATAAACTTCATTAAATCGCCAATTGGGTCATAATCACCACCAAACCCTAATTTGACCCAAAGTCAAAGTTAGTCAATCAAATAACCCTAAATAGGTTTCAACACTTCCATAATCACTAATCCAAGTGATAAATCCCAAGATTAAAGCCTAATCAAGGCCAAATCGTCAATCAACCCAAAACCCGCCAAGTGACAAGAATAACTAGTCAGCATAAACCCATTTCATCATCTAAGAGGTTTTCACAACAAATCAAACTTAAACCCTAACTTGAATATCAAATCACAAGAATGAAATTCGGAGTTAGAACTTACCAATACCGCCAAAATGATGCCGTTGACGAGTAGAACAACTTTAATACCCGAGCTTTGGTGAGAATCCAACTCCTTCTTCTCCAAATCAAGCTCTCTCTCACTAAAAGTGGGTTTCTCTCACTAGGGTTTGAAGAGAGTGTTTGTGGTGGGTGAGAATGTGATCCAAACTGATCAAAGGATCAGTTTTGATGACCCCAAACTGACCCCAAGTGAAAAGACCAAAGTACCCTTCATTTAAAGCCTTTTAAAAGGCTGAAAATTGCTTCTGACCCATTCGGCGCGCCGCGCCACATTGTGGAGCGCCGCTCCACACTGCAGGTCAGATTTCAGAAACTTGTTTTGGCCATAACTTTTTGACCGTAGCTCCGTTTTCGATGAATCAAATATCGTTGGAAACGTAATAAGATTTTCTTTCCAATGGTAAGGCTTTGAAACATTACACCAACTTTATTTGGGGTTGAAAGGATACGTACACTCCTCGTCACTTCAGACAATGTCCAGTTTCCTTCAACGTTCGAGCAAGCAACACGTACATGCTTCGTACACTTCATACATGCATAGTACACCATAAATACATTATCTACAATAAATATTTGGGTCTTACATTTAACATCTCTTTAGATATAATAAACAATGGGTTAACAACATTTAACAAGATCGTTAACCTAAAGGTTTCAAAACAACATTTACATGTAATGACTAACGATGACTTAATGACTCAGTTAAAATATATATACATGTAGTGTTTTAATATGTATTCATACACTTTGGAAAGACTTTAAGACACTTATCAAAATACTTCTACTTAACAAAAATGCTTACAATTACATCCTCGTTCAGTTTCATCAACAATTCTACTTGTATGCACCCGTATTCATACTCGTACAATACACAGCATTTAGATGTAGGTACTATTAGTATATACACTCCAATGATCAACTCTTATCAGCCCATGTGAGTCACCTAACACATGTGGGAACCATCATTTGGCAACTAGCATGAAATATCTCATAAAATTACAAAAATATTAGTAATCATTCATGACTTATTTACATGTAAACAAAATTACACATCCTTTATATCTAATCCATATACCAACGATCAAAAACACCTATAAACACTTTCATTCTTCAATTTTCTTCATCAAATTGATATCCCTCAAGTTCTATCTTCAAGTTCTAAGTGTTCTTCATAAATTCTATAAGTTCTAGTTTCATAAAATCAAGAATACTTCTAAGTTTGCTAGCTTACTTCCAATCTTGTAAAATGATCATTCAACCTCAAGAAATCTTTCTTATTTACAGTAAGATATCTTTCTAATACAAGGTAATACTCATATTCAAACTTTGATTCAATTTCTATAATTATAACAATCTTATTTCGAGTGAAAATCTTACTTGAACTTGTTTTCGTGTCATGATTCTGCTTCAAGAACTTTCAAGCCATCCAAGGATCCTTTGAAGCTAGATCTATTTTTCTCATTTCCAGTAGGTTTATCCACAAAACTTGAGGTAGTAATGATGTTCATACCATCATTCGATTCATATATATAAAACTACCTTATTCGAAGGTTTAAACTTGAAATCACTAGAACATAGTTTAGTTAATTTTAAACTTGTTCGCAAAAAAAGTTAATCCTTCTAAATTTACTTTTAAAATTAACTAGACACATGTTCTATATCTATATGATATGCTAAATTAATGATTTAAAACCTGAAAACACGAAAAACACCGTAAAACTGGATATACGCCGTCGTAGTAACACCGCGGGCTGTTTTGGGTTAGTTAATTAAAACTAAGATAAACTATGATTTAAAAGTTGTTCTTCTGAGAAAATGATTTTTCTTATGAACATGAAACTATATCCAAAAATCATGATTAAACTCAAAGTGGAAGTATATTTTCCAAAATGGTCATCTAGACGTTGTGCTTTCGACTTAAATGACTACCTTTACAAAAATGACTTGTAACCTGTATTTCTGACTATAAAATTATACTTTTTCTATATAGATTCATAAACTTAAGTTCAATATGAAATCATAGCAATTGGATTCACTCAAAACGAATTTAAAACGAAGAAGTTATGGGTAAAACAAGATTGGATATTTTTACTTGTTGTAGCTACGTGAAAATTGGTAACAAATCTATATTAATCATATCCTAGCTAACTTATATTGTATAATACATATATTCTAATATATTATGTAATCTTGGGATACCATAGACACGTATGCAAAGGTTTTGACATATCATATCGACCCATCTATATATATTATTTGGAACAACCATAGACACTCTATATGCAGTAATGTTGGAGTTAGCTAAACAGGGTTGAGGTTGATTCCATAAATATATATACTTTGAGTTGTGATCTAGCCTGAGATGTGTATACACTGGGTCGTGGATTGGGTCAAGATAATATATATCAATTTATTTTGTACATCTAACTATGGACAACTAGTTGTAGGTTACTAACGAGGACAGCTGACTTAATAAACTTAAAACATTAAAACGTATTAAAAATATTGTAAATATATTTTGAACATACTTTGATATATATGTACATATTTGTTATAGGTTCGTGAATCGACCAGTGGCCAAGTCTTACTTCTCTACGAAGTAAAAATCTGTGAAAGTGAGTTATAGTCCCACTTTTAAAATCTAATATTTTTGGGATGAGAATACATGCAGCTTTAGAAATGTTTTACAAAATAGACACAAGTACATGAAACTACTTTCTATGGTTGAAAGATCGAAGCCGAATATGCCCCTTTTACTTGGTAACCTAAGAATTATTAAACCAGTCTACTAATTGACGCGAATTCTAAAGATAGATCTATTGGGCCCAACAAACCCCATCCGTTGTAGCGGATGCTTTAGTACTTCGAGTTTTTATATTATATCCGATGGATGTCCCAGAATGATGGGAATATTCTTATATGCATCTTGTTAATGTCGGTTACCAGGTGTTCACCGTATGAATGATTTTTATCTCTATGTATGGGATGTATTGAAATATGAAATCTTGTGGTCTATTATTATGATTTGATAATATATAGGTTAAACCTATAACTCACCAACATTTTTGTTGACGTTTTAAGCATGTTTATTTTCAGGTGATTATTAAGAGCTTCCGCTATTGTATACTAAAATAAGGACAAGATTTGGAGTCCATGCTTGTATGATATTATGTAAAAACTGCATTCAAGAAACTTATTTTTGATGTAATATATTCTTATTGTAAACCACTATGTAATGGTCGAGTGTAAACGGTATATTTTAGATTATCATTATTTGATAATCTACGTAATGCTTTTTAAACCTTTATAGATAAAATAAAGGTTATGGTTGTTTTAAAAATGAATACAGTCTTTGAAAAACGTCTCATATAGAGGTCAAAACCTCGCAACGAAATCAATTAATATGGAACGTTTATAATCAATATGAACGGGACATTTCACCTTGATTAACAACAGGAGTATTGTAAGGGGGTGAATACGATTCTTTTAAATTAACTTAAGTGTTATCACAGTTTAGTATTCAAACAAGCAATTTAATTAAGAGTCAAAGGTAATTTTCAACGATTATTCTTTATTGATATGAATTACAAAGAATCACAATTGTTCTTAGCGGAATAACAGTTGGTTGAATATAGATTACACCTATATTATAGCTACAGAGAATGTCTTAAGCTATTACACGTTTTGGACTCTATTTAAATAAACCCACACCACCACTTGTTACAATAATGAATACTTCTATTTATAGTAGTCCTATTATCCTTGTAATTATTCCATTGTCCATTGGTACATAGGATGTCTGTACTTGTGGGGACAACTGCATCAGAGAGCGTGCTATCTTCTTTCCTCTTTGATAGCTATTTGCAGGAACTCCCCAATTCGGTGTGGCACCACTATTTAAATAAACAAACAGAATGTTGGGTTCCCTAGGCGTTGACAAAGTATTACACATGTCTGCACAAGCATTAAACTTCTGCATTCCCACATGCTCTTGTAAGGTCACTTGTTAGCTGCCGACACGTGTCCTTTTCTGTTCAACTTTGTCTTCTACTTTCTGCTGAATAGTACAATTGATGTAGACCACTTAGGAAACCACTATGCTTGTAATGGAGCATATCCGTCTTCTTGTAGTATGCTGCTTACCAGCTATGCTGGTTCTTCAATGCTGAGTCACTTGATTTTGATGATTTGTTGGGTACTCATCCTGTGCTAAATGAAGAATACTGTCTACCTTGTGCTGCTAAGCATACCAAAACACTCGACACAGCAACAATTACTTTCTATACATAAATAAACCTATGCTGGCTGCACATAACATTCTAGTGTACATAATTGTTGTTTTATCATAATTAAATCGTTAATTATTTTGGGGAATCAACAATCTCCCCCTATTTAATGATGACAAAACCTATGACATATAAAGAAAACACTAAAGCCAGCACTAAGGGACCTAATGAAGATAGACAGTAAGTTTGTCTCTTTTAGGTTTGTTTTGGGATCTTTTGCTTAGTCATCTATATCTTATAAATTGATATGATTTTGAAGATAAACTCATTTCATATTCATTATATGAAATATACATTAATTACAAGGCAATATAATGAATTATGAAATAACAAAAGATACAGTTTTAACAACAGATGGCTATCTGTCTTTATCCTTCTCTTTTTCCTTTTCTGAAACGACCCAACCCACCATTAAACCGTCCCATAAATTTTTTTCCTTATTTTATAACAATTAATTCTATTAAAACGACGCCATGATTATGTTTTCCAGTTATCTTTAAAACACCTACTAATACAAATGACTTTAACAACACACGCTACATAATTTAAAACCATATTTATCAAATCCGATTACATAACCAAAAGACACTAATAAGTTTTCCGACAAAAGACCGAGCATGGTGATTAGGAACAATCTACCCAATCCTATGTAATCCAAAATCCAAGTCTTCTAAGCATCACACACTAGCTCACTAGTCCCGATACTTACCCTTGCCGCCATCTTGCGAACCTATAAAAATAAAGTCAACGAGAGGGTAAGCTAATGCTTAGTGAATGAAAATATACTACATACATATATATGCATAGAATGAATACGCCACCACAATATCAATTAATAACACATACCGGAGTCCAAACATACCAATCAGGCTATACAAAGTAGGCTATACAATCCATACCATCAAACTAAACTCGCAAGGTTAGCTACAACACAACAATATATATATATATATATATATATATATATATATATATATATATATATATATATATATATATATATAAACACACACATAACACTACGTATTTCGCCCAAGGTTAACCCTTTAACCAAATATCAAATGAAGATTGGCCGAACCTACACGAGCCTTAGTAAATCCGCACCACACGCGACTACTATCATTAATACGACAACAACATCGAGGTTGGCCGAACATACACGAACCCTAGTGAATCCGCACCACACGTGACCAATACCTCAATAGAATGACCGTATATATACGTGTCATTGTGAATCCGCACCACACGCGATTCATCGCCCAAATCAAAACCTACATTAACGGGTTATCCAAATCACTAGCCAACGCGAAACCGTAAGATACAATTCGCTACTCCAAGGGTGGTCAACCAAAACGCACAACCGTGCCAATTGGACCCGAATACACAAGGTCCATCATCCCACACATGTGTAGAGTAAATCCAAATACACGGAGGTCACTCTACCCACCCCGTACCCATCCTACACATATATATGCATATAGTATATTGACACTCACCTTGAAATCTTGATGGATGCAAAACCAAAATCCGCAATCGCTAATGGAAAGCACCTATTTCATTTATCACATAACAAACAACACAATTAGGGTGGATTACAAACCAACCCATATTGACACCTAGTGCAATTTCGACCCAATTGCACTTTCAAACACAATCCATGCCCAAACTTACCAATAATCACTAACACTAGTGAAAATGGTTCCAACAATGCCAACTTAACTAAACCACAAGTTCTAAACACTTGTCTTCACCAAAATCAACTTACAAACCCTTATTTTGACCCAATTCAAAATCAAGCTTCCAACAACACCCATTTGGGTTCTTTCAACAACATAATAACTAATCATAGTGATTACACCCGAATTAAAGCCCTAATCATGGCTAAATCATCAACCAACCCAAAACTCACCAACAACAATAATAACTAGCTACAAATAACCCATTTGAGGTCTGGATGGGTTTTTCTCAACAATTAAAGCTCAAACCCTAACTTGAATATCAAAGCAACAAAATGAAATTCGAAGTTAGAACTTACCACTACTATCAAAATGTAGCCAAGAATGCGAGAAACAAAATTAACACTTGCACCTTAGAGTGATTTCACCTTCTTCCTCCTCAAACTAAACTCTCTTTCTCTCTCTAAAATGGGTTTATCTCTCTAAAAATGGTTGAGAGTGTTTGTGTGAGTGTAAAATGTAATAGGGTTGAGTTCTTGATCAGTCCTCAAGCATATAACCCGTCCATAAGTGAAATGACATAAATACCCCCAATTTAAACCCAAAAACGCGTCCAAAATAGGCATTTTGCACATCTATCGTGTTTCACGACTACCTGTCGCGTTACGCTACACTCCCAAATGCGATACACACAACTACAATGCGACAAGGTGACCAGGCTCGGGAAATTTGGCCGTCGCGTTTTGACCTTGTTTTTCGCGGATCGCGACCACCCGAAACGCGATATACTTGTTCGAAACGCGATATCACCAGTTCACAGCTCAATTCCACTTTTCTAGCTTCAATTTAAAAGTTCAGGGACTGAAGTTGTCTGATTCTAATTCTGATGTAAATTCTGAAAATGCATAAGTATAGGTAGACTTTTCCTGACACTTTCTGAGAACACTTCCTGGTGACACTTTCTAATGTATTAAAAATTCGGGGTGTTACATTTTCATCCTCATATAGCTCTTCTTCTTTAACTTTTACTGTTGCCCAGGCTTCAGGGAACAACTCAGACAAGTCTTCCATCTTGAATACAGGTATTTGAGGAGGTAAGATGATTGGATCTCTTTTTCGTGGGCCAACACCAATAGATTTCTTTCTTTTAGGATTTTGAGCTAGTACTTCTTCTACAATCACCACTGGTGCATCCCCATACTTGACTACTTTATAAATAGGTCTTGTAACTCAAGTTTTAGTGTATCTCTGAGGATACTTTGACCTTTACCAATGAAGTGCTGCAGCATCTCCATCCATTCACTGAATCCAAAGGTTCTCAAATTTATGTAATCTACTTTCTCATAAAAATTATTATCCCTGCTGAAACTGAAGGCCCTTTTTGTTTCTTTATGACACTTGATGATCTTACCGGGGTTGGATCTTCTGGTCATTACATCAACATATTTTCTCCTAAAGAAATGATCAGTTAATTCTCTTGTTCTTTCAGTTTCTTGTGGAGCTTCTGTAGGGACGTTTTCACCAGTTTCAATTTTATCAAAGACTTTGTCCTGAGCTTTAACTATGTTTTGCTAATTTGAGAGATTCAGCTTCTTGTTTTCTATCAGCAGCCAGTTTAGCTTCTTGTTCCCTAAGTCTCAATCTTTTAGCATATTCAACATCATCCCTTCTTTATTGTTCCAGTTGAACACTTGTAATAGAATCATTGATTGTAATATCCAGGGATTTTGCTGCTGCTATCAATTGTCTGCCCTTATTAGTAACCATGGCATTGCAATATTGTTGTAAATCCATACCCAGTTACACTACCTCATAAAAGAGTGCCTTCTCCTCATCAGTGTGGAGTCTTTGGCCACTATTCTCTAAGAACACACCAATAGCAATGTTGCAATCCATAGCATCAATATATAATTATTGATCAAGAAGATGATACAGCATTCTAATCTGGCCAATTCTCTCTGTTCTTCCTGCTACCTGTATGCTAAGCAGCTCATCAACAGAAATCTCAAGCCTATAAGTGTAACACCTTCAGACTGGGCCTAGCTGGAATTGACTATTTTGCCCTTATGAGTTATTAAATATTATTTTAATAATTATATGTTTATAATTATTTGACTATATAGTTGAGACCAGTTCGTGACAAGGGTCATGGAACAGGTTTGTTTATTTAAATCGGACTTCGTTTGGACCACTTAATGAGGTGTTTCGTATTTCAGATAACTGGTAAATACCCGTGTGAGACACGGAAGAGGTTTCCTCACCATGAAGAAACCCCTTAGTCATATATACTTCTGTATTTGTTTTAGTTTCCATTTTTAGAAACCTTAAACAAAAACACATGCACAAAACTCCCAAATCATTAAACCCTAGCTCTTGATTCTTGTTTTTGTGTTAAATCAAGTTGTGTAATTGATTCTCTGTGTTTTCAGTAGCTTAAACATGGTAATTACATGTCGATTTCATAGCTTAATTTGTGTAAAAAGGGGATTTTTGTTAGGTTTTGTATCAAATGAGTTTTTGATCAAATCTTTATCTAAATGTGTTGTTTATGTCAAATTGATGATAGAAAATGTTTGTATATGAGTTATACTCCCTCTGTCCCACTACAAGTGTCCACTTACTTTTTACACACAGTTTTAGAAAATCCCACTAACTTCATTCTCCACCAATCAGAACTTTTCTCTCTCCAGAATAACCTCTTCTGATTGGTCAAAAAATAAAGTGGACACTTCAAATGGGATGTCCAAAAATAGTAAGGTGGACACTTTAGATGGGACGGAGGGAGTATATGTTTTCAAAGTGATTTGTAGTGTCAAAATAGTGTAAAAACGAGATTTGGGGCTCAAAATAACGAAAACAGCGACCTGGTACTGATGAACAGCTCCCGTACAGTTGCAGGATGCATCTATATGATTACGGGGTGTATTAGGGACATTTTAGGTGCATCTGTGTGGTTGCAGGGTGCATCCGTACGGTTGCAGGTGCAACCCTGCGGTTGCAGATGCTCCGTGCGGTTGCAGTCTGGCAGATTTTTGGAAAACTTGTTTTGGCCGTAACTTTCAAACTGTAACTCCATTTTTCATGAATCAACTATTGTTGGAAACGTAATGAAGAGTACTTGCCAATGGTAAGGTTATAAATTAATAAATCAGACTTTTTTTTGGGTCAAAAAGGACACGGTAGCTAGTATGCTTCGTTTTACACGCGTATAAAGGCTGTTTTTGCATGGGCTCTTATGTAGCCTTGTAAAATAATGAATGTAGAGTTATATAATGTGATTTATAGTATTAATTGATGATTATCATTGATTGGAGAAGTGTACTAACTCAGTATATGATGTTCTCAGGTGATAAAGGAACGAAGAAGGCTCAGTAACATTAGACAACTGAGTTCTTACTGGTAATCGATGAGTGGGACTATCCTTATGGATATTGGTATTTAGTAACAAGTGTAGTTACTACCCTCTGTTATGCTATTAAAGATTATGATAATCTATATATGCATGTTGATTACTGTTCTAATTATAAGTAGTAGGTGATACTGCTGTTATCAGGTTGCTTGATTAGATTATATCTATAGCATGCCTGATTAGGGTACCCTGTGGTTATTAGTGATGTTAACTACCATTAGCTTATAGGTGGTTTATGTGCACATGGGAGAATTGTTCGTGTATAGAAGGGACAGAAGAGGTCAACCGTGTATAGAAGGGTTGGGCTCATTGGTTATTGTAATGACAGTATATTGCAATTGACGTATGTAAACGTCAGGAGGGGTATACTGTGGGACAATAATGAGGGCTATCGGTACAGCTCTAGCTTGATCAGCTAGTAGTTGTAGGCCTGGCAGGGTCAACGATCCTCTTGTATTTATAACCGTTAGCGCTATGAGAGTGATTAGCCGTATAGAGCTATTGATACTTAGTGAATAGCTGTGTAGAGCTATTGATACCCTTATTGTATAGCTATGTAAGGCTATGTTAGTGTAGTACATGTACTGCCTTTAGTGAATAGCTTGTTAATGATATTGCTGCTCCGATTGTTGGCCTAGCTTTGTATGATACAGATGTGTAATGTTCTATTATATGATAGCTGTGTAACGCTATGTCCACATGACCATGACCAGATGCATGATCCCTAAAAGCTAGGCTTGGTACTTGATAGTAATATCTGTTGGGATATCTCATTCACTTTGCATTAAGCTAATCCCCCACATTTTCTCCCTTGTAGGTTATATTGTTTTGCATGCTAGGGACGGGAGAAGATAATCGTGCTTGGGTTATGTTTGACACACTGAAGAACTCTGATGTTTATTATAACTATGTATAACTGTTTTGAAAAGTAACGCCAGTTTTATTGTAATATATAAATGTTATATACTTTAAATACTTCCGCTGTGATTTATAAAAAAAAGTACAGTGTTACAACTTGGTATCAGAGCATAGGTTTGGCAGCATGTACATTGTGATGAATGTCATGTTCCCAAATCTTGATTGGATTTGTGTCAAACATCCTAGTGGGGGAAAGGGAAAGTGAATGTCGGTGGAATACATGTAAGTTGCTAGGTACTAACCGATTATCCACTAAGCTTTTGTGAGATGTTGTGATAAGACAGGTATGAATGATCAAACTCGAGACGTCGATACACCCTTGATCCCCAGAATAATGAGAGCATCCTCAGAGGAGCATAGTGCATAAGATGACTTGCAAAAGTATAATTTTCAGTTACATAGTCTGTTGAAAGAAATGAGGGATACAATACGGGAATTAGAGCAACAGAAGTCACAACCAGTTGATACCACTATTGCTCCAACCATAACCAATTCATCAACACCGTCGGGTTTTCTGATCCCACAATATGCGTCTTTGCCTGTAAGAGACGCACAACAGCAACCACAACCACAATTCTAAATTTCACCTCAATTCAATTATTCACATTCCGACCAAATGATGTATCTATACCAAATGTTTCAGCAACCCATAATTGAAACCAAGAAGATGTGTACCTATAAACAGTTCTTAAATTGTAATCCTCCTACGTTTTCGGGCAGTTCTAATCCGAATGTCACTTTAAATTGGTTGAGAGAAGTAGACCGGGCATTTAAAGTGTGTCAATGTGAACCAGAACTTAGAGTTACTTTTGCTTGTCGATTATTGAAGAATAAAGCTAAGGTACGGTGAATTTTGTCGTTACCCATGTAATAAAGGAACAATTTGGTCAAATCACTTGGGAGCAGTTTTATGAAAAAGTGTGCGAACAGTATTGTACCCTGTATGAGATTGGAAAGTTGAGGAAAGAGTTTTTGGAGAAGATGACTGGGCAGATGTCTGTAGAAGATGCAATTGAACAGTATACTGATAAACTAAGGTTTGCGCATCAATGGGTTCCTGATGAACAATCCAAAATTGATCATTTTGTGGAGATGTTATTGCCGGAGTACAGAACCATAGCAAGAGTTGCCACTACTTTGTCTCAAGCTTTTGTTATGGCAAAAATGGCTGAGGACGATATCAAGGCTGCAATTAATCGTAGAAAGGAAAATGTAAGTGTTCAGCAGCAAAGTCAAATAATAAGTCAATCTAGTTCCAAGTCAAAGAAGACTTTTTGGAATAAGATAAAAAGGACACAGGCTCAGGGTGTATCTAAGTCGAAATCGGAAACGTGGTGTGTTCATTATAGAGCAACTCATGTTGGACAGTGTTTTGAAAGTGCTTGTCGATGTTACCATTGTGGTTTGATAGGACACGATGTTCAGTCTTGTTCGTATAAAGATAATGTGTGTTGGAATTGTCAAAGTGAAGGTCATCGATCTGAACAATGTCCATCCGTGAGAAAGCTATATTCTAAGGCAAGGTCAGCATCAATCGGGGGTTCAACAGGAGAATCATCAGGTTTAGCGATGGGGCAGAAGAGGAGGAAATCCTCTTGAATAAAAAAAAGTATGTTCTTAAAAATTTTTATATTTATTATAGTATTATTAATTATTGGCAAACACCTTATGTGTCTAAAGTCTGTTCTGATTGACTATGATTATTGGAATAAAATTGCGTCTTCCTAATGAGGAAGAAGTAGCTGGTAATGTAACAACTCCATTTATAGCAACTGTGTTTAGAGTTATTAAAGATATTATCGGGATCTTATTCCTTTTGATTGTTTGCCATGTTCTTTGTGATTGCCTTGCTTCCGTTGATACTTGTTAAGTATGATACATGTGACTTGATTGTTATGCATATAGCTTGTCTTGATATATATATTAGTATGCATGATTTAACGAAAGTGTTCAGGAATTATATGAAATGTATTCTATTTCCTTTGATGGACTAGACACACGTAGTGGTCTTTAGGGATTGGGATTGGGTAGTATCTTATAATAGCCTTGATCCTTGACCGAAATATGATTTATTTTGAGTTTGTGTGTTGTATAAAATTTTAAGCTATTATCACATTGTATGCCTTAAACTTCTGTGATATGAGGAAGTTGCATGTTGATTTGTTGTTTGAGTGTTAACTAGAATTGATTTGATGGCTCTAGTTACATCTGCTATGTTTAGAGCAACTATTGATATTACTATGATCTTGATCCCTTTGATTAATTTTCATGACCTCTTTGGACTGTAGACTGGCATGCTCTCTGAGAATTGTCAAATGTGATGCATGATATAGATTAGACATGCTTTTTGTAACTGGTTAGTTATCGTATGAAACTTGTCAATTATATTTGACTTGTTATAGTGATATCCATGATTTGATAAGACTGCATAGGACTTATGTGAATTATGTTTCCTTTCTTTGAACTGATGGGACACATATAGTGGCATCATAAGAATTGGAATAGAGTAGTTTTCCATTGCTTAATGATAATGGACTCAAACCCTGTATGCGGTTGCTATGCGTATGTGAATTGCATGTTATATATGATGCTAGCCCTACTGTATTGATATACTTGATTGGATTAGTCGCGTGAAATATGTAGTGAAGCTATAAGGAATTATTTTCCTTCCTTGGACTCGTTTGAGTGTGTGGTGACCCTTAGAAAGTAAGTGTGGGTAGTGTTTCCTGTGTTGTCTTTTAAAATATAGGGAAACCCTTGACCTGAGTGGGGATTGATACCGGGTATGTATTATGACTGGAAGATAAAAGCAGGGTGTTTGACAATGTTTGGGAATTGTGACCAGTGAATCATTAAGATAGAATGATATGACTTGTTAAATTCCTATTCTTGGATAATTATATGACATCTTCGTTTGACGGTTATAACTTGCGGGAATTGAACTGAGACTACCTAGATTGTTATTGGTTTACAAATAGTGTGACTTTCGTCAACTGAATTTGGACTACAGTGATATGTTGTAAATGATGACTTGATCGGGTTTACTTATATAACCGCATATAAATCTTTTGATGGTTGATTACATACGACCAATGAGACTTGTTGACCAGTGATATAATAAATTTCCCTATTACCGATGCTTAACAGAAAATTGTGTGCCTTGACCAATGTTTAAATCAATTAGGATTTTCTTTGACGAGTGACTCGGAATTAAGGTATGATTTAGAATAATATACTTGTGTCTGGCCAACAAAAGTATATTGGGGTAAGTCATACATGAATTCTGGGAAGTTGAAGGAAATTTAGATGACTCGAATTGTACATGGAATGTGGACTGACTGTTGGACAATGAATTGTTGAGCATGAAATGATTAACCTGAACAATTTTGAGGAATTAAGGACGTATTTTCTGCATTGAATACATATTTAAGTGAAATGAATGAAATCTAGTTGCCATTGCTTGGAAATTTGAGGGAATTTAACTGTATAAAGAGTTAAACCTGATAACAATCTTGTGGATTGAATAATATCGAGTGTTACAGTGTCAGGAATAGAAATCTTGATTAATGAGTTGAACTCGGAAATTGTGTATGGTAATGGTTAGTTGAATGACTGACGGAGCAAATGTCATTGTTTGGATGGTGGTTTGTCATGATAATTAGCTATCCTTTGCATTTTATTGGGAATAGTGATGGTTTCGAATGACAAAAAGTTGGGATCGACTGGTGATTTTAGTATTTGAGTCTGTGGAATTTGTTGACTTCAAGCTTGTAGAGGGTGAGTCAACCGAGTACGTGAGCTAAAGTACAAAGGGTATTATCGTTTGGATGTAAACTTGAGTTTGAAAACAAACATTGTAATGAGAACCTGTAACTTATGTGATCGTGATTGACCAGATTCCGAGGACGGAATCTCCTTTAAGGGGGGTAGATTTGTAACACCCTCAGACTGGGCCTAGCTGGAATTGACTATTTTTCCCTTATGTGTTGTTAAATGGTATTTTAATAATTGTATGTTTATAATTATTTGACTATATAGTTGAGACCAGTTCGTGACAAGGGTCATGGAACAGGTTTGTTTATTTAAATCGAACCTCGTTTGGACCACCTAATGAGGTGTTTCGTATTTCAGACAACTGGTAAATACCCGTGTGAGACACGAAAGAGGTTTCCTCACCATGAAGAAACCCCTTAGTCATCTGTATTTGTTTTAGTTTCCATTTTTGGAAACCTTAAACAAAAACACATACACAACACTCCCAAATCATTAACGCCTAGCTCTTGATTCTTGTTTTTGTGTTAAATCGAGTTGTGTACTTGATTCTCTGTGTTTTCAGTAGCTTAAACAAGGTAATTACATGTCGATTTCATAGCTTAATTTGTGTAAAAAGGGGATTTTTGTTAGGTTTTGTATCAAATGAGTTTTTGATCAAATCTTGATCTAAATGTGTTGTTTATGTAAAATTGATGATAGAAAATGTTTGTATATGAGTTATATATGTTTTCTAAGTGATTTGTAGCGTCAAAATAGTGCAAAAACGAGATTTGGGGCTCAAATGACGAAAACAGCGACCTGGTACTGATGAACAGCTCCCGTATGGTTGCAGGATGCATCCGTACGGTTACGGGGTATATCTGGGACATTTTTGGTACATTCGTACGGTTACAGGGTGCATCCATACGGTTGCAGGTGCAACCGTGCGGTTGCAGATGCTCTGTGTGGTTGCAGTCTGACAGATTTTTGGAAACCTTGTTTTGGCCGTAACTTTCAAACCGTAACTCCATTTTTGATGAATCAAATATAGTTGGAAACATAATGAAGAGTACTTTTCAATGGAAAGGTTTTAAAGTAATAAATCAGACTTTATTTTGGGTCAAAAGGGACACGATAGCTAGTATGCTTCGTTTTACACGCGTATAAAGGCTGTTTTCGCATGGGCTCTTATGTAGCCTTGTCAAATAATGAATGTAAAGTTATATAATGTGATTTATAGTATTAATTGATGATTATCATTGATTGGAGAAGTGTACTAACTCAGTATATGATGTTCTCAGGTGATAAAGGAACGAAGAAGGCTCAGTAACATTAGACCACTGAGTTCTTGCTGGTAATCGGTGAGTGGGACTATCCTTATGGATATTGGTATTTAGTAACAAGTGTAGTTACTACCCTCTTTTATGCTATTAAAGATTATGATAATCTATATATGCATGTTGATTACTGTTTTAATTATAAGTAGCAGGTGATACTGCTGTTATCAGGTTGCTTGATTAGATTATATCTATAGCATGCATGATTAGGGTACCATGTGGTTATTAGTGATGTTACCTACCATGAGGTTGTAGGTGGTTTATGTGCACATGGGAGAACTGTCCGTGTATAGAAGGGACAGAAGAGGTCAACGTGTATAGAAGGGTTGGGCTCATTGGTTATTGTAATGACAGTATATTGCAGTTGACGTATGTAAACGTCAGGAGAGGTATACTATGGGACAATAACAAGGGCTATCGATACAGCTCTAGCTTGATCAGCTAGTAGTTGTAGACCTGGCAGGGTCAACGATACTCTTGTATTTATAGCCGTTAGTGCTATCTATAGCCTTTAGCGCTATGAGAGTGATTAGCCGTGTAGAGCTATTGATACTTAGTGAATAGCTGTGTAGAGCTATTGATACCCTTATTGTATAGCTATGTAAGGCTATGTTAGTGTAGTGCATGTAGTGCCTTTAGTGAATAGGTTGTTAATGCTATTGATGCTCTGATTGTTGGCCTAGCTCTGTATGATACAGATGTGTAATGTTCTATTATATGATAGCTATGTAACGCTATGTCCATATGACCTTGACCAGAAGCATGATCCCTAAAAGCTAGGCTTGGTACTTGATAGTAATATCTGTTGGGATATCTCATTCACTTAGCATTAAGCTAATCCCCACATTTTCTCCCCTGCGGGTTATATTGTTTTGCATGCTCGGGTCAGGAGAAGATAATCGTGCTTGGGTTATGTTTGACACACTGAAGAACCTGATGTTTATTATAACTATGTATAACTGTTTTGAAAAGTAACATCAGTTTTATTGTAATATATAAATGTTATTTGCTTTAAATACTTCCGCTGTGATTTAAAAAAAAAAGTACGGTGTTACAATAAGCCTCCCTTTTATCTGGATTCATTTTTCTAGAATCAGGCTTTTTGCGTGCAACTGGTTCATCTTCCCATGTAGTATGTTTATCATTTTTCTCTGGGGAAGATGGAGGATATTGATATGGTAGTTCTGATGTGCCAGAAGGACCCACTGGTTCATAGAAATGGAGATCACCCAGTGTCCTATCAAAGTGAGTGTGAATGCCTGCTGGTAGTGGCGATAACACAAACGTTGAGTTGCCACTACCCAGATAGTATAATCAGCAGCAACAGCGGAGTCATTATCTGGTTTAGCTCCCAGCTCATCCTCCTTTGCTGGGTCTTCTACACTTCTATCTCCCAGCAGAACACTACTGGCTGGGTCTTCTGTCATAGCACTCCTTGTCGTGTCTTCATTACCAGCTGACTGGTTAGTATCAGCTGGTACAACTGCCATAGTATCTTCATTAGCTGCCTCGAATAAGGGCTCTTTCCTTAGGGGCTGGTTGTCCCTAGGGGCAGATTTTACCCGTTGTTTATCAATTGGCTTGGGTTCAACTAATGGTCCTTGTGTGGATATTGGTTCTTGTGAAGGCAGTAGGGGAGTTATAGCAAGATGCTCCACCTTAGTAGCAGACAGATCTGTCTCTACTGTCTTCTCATCATCATCATCATCATCAAGATGAACAAACTCTACTGGCGGTTGTTATGTAGATGGCTGAGCAGGAGTTACTGGTTGAGAGGATTGGCTGGATTTCATTGAGACGACCCATCCTAATCCATAAGGACGAATACAATAACATATGGTTCCATTGTGAGGTATTTGACCTCTATATGATACATTTTACAAAAATTGCATTCGTTTTTAAAAGACAAACTTTCATTTCAACGAAAGTTGACAGGTGTGCATACCATTTCATAATATATCTAAACTATAAATGACTTAATCTGTCATTTACTTAATAATAATCTTTATTGAACTCAACGACTTGAATGCAACGTCTTTTGAAATATGCCATGAATGACTTCAAGTACTATCTTTAAATGATCAAATGCACAGCGGAAGATTTCTTTCAAACATGAGAATAAACATGCTTAAAAGTGTCAACCAAAAGGTTGGTGAGTTCATTAGTTTATCATAAATAATCATTTCATAATTTTAATATACCACAAGATTTCATTTTCAAATAATATGCCGGTCTGCTCATGGCTAAAAATCATTCATATGAAGAACACCTGTTGAGAATACGGAAAGTGCAAAACAATCATACCGGCGGTAGCTAATGCAAAAATGCAAAACAATCATACCGGTGGTAGCTAATGCAATCAGAATGCAAAACATTCATAGCTACGGTAGCTAATGCAATCAAAATGCAAAACATTTTTACAGACGGTAGCTAATGCAATTGATAATGCTAAAAACGAACATATATTTCATAGCATTATCCCTCAAGAAAGACAAGCTTTTAGTTGCAATTGTTCTATTTACAAGTGATATTCGTTTAAATAATAAAAGGTGAAGACAAAAGACAGATTCAACGATTTGAAGACGCAAACGACCAACAAGCTAAAAAGTACAAAGTACAATCAAAATGGTTCAAATTATTGATGAGAAACGTCTAGAAATTACAAGAGTACGAGCCGCGAAACGTAAAGTACAAGATATTAAATAGTACGAAAGGACGTTCAAAAATCCGGAACCGGGACCAGAGTCAACTCTAAACGCGCGACGCAACGGAGCGAAAATTACAAGTCAACTATGCACATGAATATAATATAATATATAATTAATTCTTAAAATTATATATATATATATATATATATATATATATATATATATATATATATATATATATATATATATATATATATATATATATATATATATATATATATATATATATATATATATATATATATATATATATATATATATTACATATTAAAACCGTCTGCAAACTAGAAAACAAGAGAATGTGGCCTGATCCAGCTGGCCATGCGATCGCATGGCCTGGAAGAAAAAATCTCATGCGATCGCATGAGCCAGAAAGTTGGGTCAGGTCCTATAAATTTCGCGTGTTTTGGCCGAATTTCTTACACATAATTCAATCTCTCACTCTCTACGATATATATATATATATATATATATATATATATATATATATATATATATATATATATATATATATATATTATAATTTTAATTTTAATTTAAGATTATTAATAATAAGGTTATGTTTGCGAATGTTGTAAGTGTGTAAGTCGAAATTATGTCCGTGTAACGCTACGCTATTATTAATCATTGTAAGTTATGTTGAACCTTTTTAAATTAATGTCTCGTAGTTAAGTTATTATTATGCTTATTTAAATCGAAGTAATCATGATGTTGGGCTAAATATTAAAGACGGGGTTATTGGGCTTTGTACCATAATTGGGGTTTGGACAAAAGAACGACATTTGTGGAAATTAGACTATGGGCTATTAATGGGCTTTATATTAACTAAACGATACCTCGTTAATTTAATATAAAGATTACAATTTGACGTATCTATATATAACCACATACGCTTAATCGGGTACGGTGGGCGGGATATCTATAAATACGAATTATCGTTCATTTTACCGGACACGGGGATGGATTAATAGTCAATGGACTCGTTGAAGCAGGGGTGGATTACATTCAAAGGGTAATTGGCGTAATTGTTAACAAAGTAGTAAAACCTTGGATTACACGCAGTCGATAACCTAGTGTATTCATTAAATAAAGTATTAAGACCTTGTTACAGTTCGAATCCCCAATTAGTTCGAATATTTGAGTTCGGGTATAAGGATAATTTGACGAAGACTCTCGCACTTTATATTTATGACTGATGGACTATTATGGACAAAATCGTATGGACATATCGAATAATCCAGGACAAAGGACAATTAACCCATGATAATAAACTAAAATCAACACGTCAAACATCATGATTACGGAAGTTTAAATAAGCATAATTCCTTTATTTTATATCTCATCGCACTTTTATTTACTGTCATTTTAATTATCGTACTTTTTAATTATCGCAATTTTATTTACTGTCATTTACTTTACCGCACTTTATTTTATCGCATTTCAATTATCGTCATTTACTTTACGCTTTAAATTAAGTTATATTTATTTTTAATATTTTACATTAGGTTTTAATTGCGACTTAAGTTTTAAAATCGACAAACCGGTCATTAAACGGTAAAAACCCCCCTTTTTATAATAATAATAATAATAATACGACTTATATATATATATATATATATATATATATATATATATATATATATATATATATATATATATATATATATATATATATATATATATATATATACAAATATAGTTTTAAAAATATAGCGTCAAACTTGGCTAGTTCCCTGTGGACGAACCGGACTTACTAAAAACTACACTACTGTACGATTATGTACACTGCCTATAAGTGTTGTAGGAAGGTTTAGGTATATCCACTCTATAAATAAATAAATAACTTGTGTAAAATTGTATCATATTTAATAGTATTTCGCAATAAAAATATAACTATTTCGTACCCCTCTGCTTTAACATCAAGTATTTTTGACGCTGCTGTCGGGGACTTTTAAACGCCGAAAGCGAAACGCTATAAAAATTTTTTTTTATTAAGTTTTAATTTCTTTTTGTAAAAATACGTTTTAAATATTAAAAATAAAAAAATATAAAAAGAAAAACGAAATATATATATTTTTAAGAGTTTGTTTAAAATATAAAGTTTTTCTATTTCTATTTAATTTTTAAAAATTAAGTTTTTATTTATTTTATATAAATAAATTAAAAACAGAAAAAAAAAAATTCGGGCTACACTGTAGCAGCCCAACATTTGATCTGGAATTCAGGCCCATGCGCCCGCATGGAATGGACGACTAAAACTCATGCGACCGCATGAGTTGTCTGACACATCTGATCTGATTCTGGTACTGCATTAATTATAGAGTATTATTAATTATTATTATTATTAAACCCTAATTAGGGTTAATTATTATATTAATTAGTTTTAGCTTTATTTATTTTGTATTTTTAAATGATAATTAGTTTTATTAATATATAAAAATTAATACTTTTATAAAATAGTAATATAAAAATAATATTTTTTATAAAATTGTAATTTTATCACTTTTTATAATTGTATATTTTAATCGTTTAATTCGTAAAATTGTATATTTATCGTTTGTAATTAGTTTTTAATCTAGTATTTTGCCGTAGTATTTTATATTTCTAGATTTTTAGGCCTTGCCGTAAAATCCCTTAAGTGCTTTTTCTTTAGACTAAGATTTAGGTGCTTTAGAATTTTGCGACGCCGTTTTAAGTTTTAGTGCCTTTTTAAGTTATTGCCATTTTGGATATAGAATTTCTTTAAGCTTTAATACCTTTAGACGTAACTTTTAATTCTTAGTTTTTAGATTTTTAAGTTTCGACGCTTTATTTTCTAATTTTTATTTTTCGACCTTTTATTTTTCGACATTTTTCGACGCGCTCTTTTTCTTTCTTATTTCTCGATGCTCTAGTTTTTAGGACATAGAATTTTCTATTTCTTCTCTTAAATTTCTTTAAACTTCGACGAAAAATTATTTTAAGCGGTTAAATTTATAGACATCCAAAATTTTCTGGTTCGTAGTAATAGTTGGATTTGTTAGTGGCGAGTTGTGGGCTTCCGATTTAAAGGGTCCTGGCTACCTGCTGCATCTATTGGCTATTCGAAACGTGGGCAAAATCAGAAAAGTCTATTAATTTGATAACTTATATAATTTTTATCTTTATAACTAATAGGATATTCAGTGAATGCACCGAGCAAAACGTTCACCACCTTTCATACGTTCACCACCTGTAACTCGATCAAGACATCTAGCCAATATTGTCGCCGTTGATTTTTCTTTAGAATCGTCATCTAGTCGACCGAGTACTCCAATTCAAATTTCCGATAATCCATTTTTTGAACCCGACCTCACAATTGAGAATCCGGAGGATATTCAGGGACAATTCAGAGATCCTGAACCACTAATCATTCCTCCTCAACCAAAAATCACTCATCCAGAGATTGTCGAGGAAGAAACCATTAAGCCAGAATCCTTTAGTGATTCAGATTCAACAAATTCAATCATGGAAAATCTGGAACCTCTAAGTATGGAAGACCGAATGAGAGCTAAACGCACTGACCAAGGTCTAGCAATTACTCAACCAGACATTAATGCGCCAGATTATGAAATCAAAGGACAAATCCTACACATGGTAACTAATCAATGCCAATTTAGTGGTGCGCCGAAGGAAGATCCAAACGAACATCTTCGTACCTTTAATAGGATCTGTACTCTATTTAAAATCCGAGAAGTTGAGGATGAACAAATCTATCTCATGTTATTTCCCTGGACTTTAAAGGGAGAAGCCAAAGATTGGTTAGAATCATTACCTGAAGGGGCGATTGATACATGGGATGTTTTAGTTGAAAATTTTCTTAAACAATTCTTTCTGGCATCTAAAGCCGTGAGACTTCAAGAAATTGTTACGTTCACACATAAGCCAAATGAAACTCTATATGAGGCGTGGACAAGATTTGGAAAGTTATTGAGAGGATGTCCGCAACATGGTCTAGACACTTATCAAATAGTACAAATATTCTACCAAGGATGCGACATCACTACACGAAAAGACATCGATATAGCTGCTGGTGGTTCCATTATGAAGAAAACTGATAATGCTAAAAACGAACATATATTTCATAGCATTATTCCTCAAGAAAGACAAGCTTTTAGTTGCAATTGTTCTATTTACAAGTGATATTCGTTTAAATAATAAAAGGTGAAGACAAAAGACAGATTCGACGAATTGAAGACGCAAACGACCAAAAAGCTCAAAAGTACAAAATACAATAAAAGAGGTTCCAATTATTGATGAGAAACGTCTCAAAATTACAAGAGTACAAGATTTAAAACGCAAAGTACAAGATATTAAATTGTACGCAAGGACGTTCAAAAATCCGGAACCGGGACCAGAGTCAACTCTCAACGCTCGACGCAACGGACTAAAAATTACAAGTCAACTATGCACATAAATATAATATAATATTTAAATAATTCTTATAATTATTTATATATTATATAATATATTATAAACCGTCGGCAAGCTAGGAGCCAAGGCTGTGTGAGCTGGAAAAACAAACTCCGTGAGTTGCGGAGTTTGAAGAAGAAAAATACCGCGAGTCGCGGAGCCCCAAAATATGAAACTGCCTATAAAAGCTCGTGCATTCAGATCGTAAAAATATCCATAATATCAATCTCTCTATCTATATTATACGATATATATATATATATATATATATATATATATATATATATATATATATATATATATATATATATATATATATATATATATAATATTTTAATTTTAATTTTAATTTTAATTTTAATTTTAATTTTAATTTCTAATAATAAGAGTATGTTAGCGAATGTTGTAAGGGTGTAAGTCAAAATTCTGTCCGTGTAACGCTACGCTATTTTTAATCATTGTAAGTTATGTTTATATTATTTTTATTAATGTCTCGTAGCTAAGCCGTTATTATGCTTATTTAAATCGAAGTAATCATGATGTTGGGCTAAATACTAAAATTGGGTAATTGGGTTTTGTACCATAATTGGGGTTTGGACAGAAGAACGACACTTGTAGAAATTAGACTATGGGCTATTAATGGGCTTTATATTTGTTTAACTAAAAGATAGTTTGTTAATTTTAATATAAAGATTTACAATTGGACGTCCCTATAAATAACCATATACACTCGATCGGACACGATGGGCGGGGTATTTATATGTACGAATAATCGTTCATTTAACCGGACACGGGAATGGATTAATAGTCACTAGAATTATTAAAACATGGGTGAAATTATATACAAGGACACTTGGCATAATTGATTGCAAAGTATTAAAACCTTGGGTTACACACAGTCGATATCCTGGTGTAATTATTAACAAAGTATTAAAATCTTGTTACAGTTTAAGTCCCCAATTAGTTGGAATATTTGACTTCGGGTATAAGGATAATTTGACGAGGATACTCGCACTTTATATTTATGACTGATGGACTGTTATGGACAAAAACTAGACGGACATATTAAATAATCCAGGACAAAGGACAATTAACCCATGGGCATAAAACTAAAATCAACACGTCAAACATCATGATTACGGAAGTTTAAATAAGCATAATTCTTTTATTTCATATTTAATTTCCTTTATTTTATATTTAATTACACTTTTAATTATCGCACTTTTATTTATTGTTATTGTATTTAATTGCACTTTTAATTATCGTACTTTTTAATTATCGCAATTTTATTTTATCGCACTTTTATTTATCGCAATTTCATTATCGTTATTTACTGTACGCTTTAAATTAAGTCTTATATTTATTTAATATTTGACATTAGGTTTTAACTGCGACTAAGTTTTAAAATCGACAAACCGGTCATTAAATGGTAAAAACCCCCCTTTATAATAATAATATTACTTATATATATATTTGTATTTTTATAAATTAAACTAATATAGCGTTAAGCTTTGTTTAAAGATTTTTCCCTGTGGAACGAACCGGACTTACTAAAAACTACACCACTGTACGATTATGTACACTGCCTATAAGTGTTGTAGCAAGGTTTAAGTATATCCATTCTATAAATAAATAAATATCTTGTGTAAAATTTTATCGTATTTAATAGTATTTTCTTATAAAATTTAATAGTATTTTATACCCCTTAGCTTTAACATCAAGTATTTTTGGCGCAGCTGCCGGGGACAAAAATCTAGCTTAAAAGCCGGAAGGGCAACGCTAATATAATAAAAAAAAGATTTTTATTTTTAGTTTACTTTTATAAAAATACGTTTTTATAAAAATACGTTTTAAATATTCGAAAACATAAAAAGAAAAACAAAAATATAAATATTTTTAAGAGTTTGTTAAATATTTAAGTTTTATAAAGTTTCTTTATTTTTATTTTATAAAAATATAAGTTTTATTTAAATATTTTGTGTTTATTTAAAACATAAAATCAAAACCGAAAAAAAAATATATATATAAATCTATTTTTAAGATTTTTATAAAATTATAAAGTATTTCTATTTTTATTTTAGTTTTTAAAACATAAGTTGTTATTTAATTTATATAAATATTTTATTTAATATTAAAACAGAAAATTAAAAACAGAAAAATAAAAAATAAAAAATAAATAATAAAACCGAAACCCGTCGAATTTGACCTGCACCTCTTTTGGACCTGCAATCTCCGCGACTTGCGGAGGTTTTGAACTGGGATCACCGCGACTCGCGGAGTTCTCTCTGACAGGCCACAGGAAGCCCTAATCTGCATTAATTACGGGTTTTTATTATTATTATTTAATTTAATCCCTAATTAGGTTATTTTTATTATATAATTTAGTTTTTATTTTTATTTTGTATTTTAAGTTTAATTAGTTTAATTAGTTTATAAAATTAATAGTTTTATAAAATAAATAATATAAAAATAATATTTTTATAAAAATTGTACTTTTTACAACTTTTAGTATATTTTTATATTTTGTCCCTTTTTATTCGTTTTTAGCGTAACTTTTGTGTTTTTCGCTCATTTTTAGTTTTAAAATATAGTTTTTACCATAGTTATTTTTATTTCTAGATTTTTAGGTTTTGCCGTAAAATCTCTTAAAGTGCTTTTTCTTTAGACTAAGATTTAAGTGCTTTAGAATTTTGCGACGCATTTTTAAGTTTTAGTACCTTTTTAAGATATTGCCATTTGAGATATAGTTTTTCTTTTAAGCTTTAATATTTTTAGACGCAACTTTTAATTTTTAGTTTTTAGTTCCTTTTTAAGTTTCAATGCGCTACTTTCTTATTTTTATTTTTCGACGCCTTTTACCTATGTATCAATTATCACTCCAATTAGTAATCTCAATTTGCAATTTTAATTTTAAGTTAGTGATAGTAATAAGGTTGGGTTAGTCAAGTGTTTTAAAGTTTTATAGTCATTTTTCTTTTTCTTTCTTATTTTTCGACGCCTTTTATTTTTCAACCCTTTTCTTTTTCGACCTTTTTCGACGAGCTCTTTTTCTTTCTTATTTCTTGCCATTCTTGTTTTAGGACATAGATTTTTATTCTACTTCTTCTCTATATTTCTTTAAATTATGAAAATTTATTTTAAGTGGTTAAATTGATAGACATCAAAATTTTCTGGTTCGTAGTAATAGTTGGATTTGTACGTGGACCGGGTTATTGGAGCCAAACAGTACTCAATTATATTGAGACCAAACGAATCCTGCCCCTCTGCTGCATCTTTTAGCTATTCAAAACGTGGGCAAAATTAGAAAAGTCTATTAATTGGATAACTTATATAATTTTTCTTTCCTTTTTAAAAACTAATAGGATATTCAGTGAATGCACCGAGCAAGACGTTCACCACCTTTTGTACGTTCACCACCTGTAACTAGATCAAGACGTTTAGCAAATATTACCGCCGTTGATTTTTCTTTAGAATCGTCATCCAGTCGACCAAGTACTCCAATTCAAATTTCCGATAATCCATTTTTTGAACCCGACCTCACAATTTAGAATCCGGAGAATATTCAAGGACGATTCATAGATCCTGAACCATTAATTTTTCCTCCGGAACCACCAATCATTCAAACAGAGATTGTTGAGGAACGAACTATTAAATCATAATCCTCTAGTGATTCAGATTCAACAAATTCAATCATGGAAAATCTGGAACCTCTAAGTATGGAAGACCGAATGAGAGCTAAACGCACTAGCCAAGGTCACGCAATTACTCATCCAGACATTAATGCGCCAGATTATGAAATCAAAGGACAAATTCTACATATGGTGACTAATCAATGCCAATTTAGTGGTGCGCCGAACGAAGATCCAAATGAACATCTTCGTACCTTTAATAGAATCTGCACACTATTTAAAATCCAAGAAGTTGAGGATGAACAGATATATCTCATGTTATTTCCCTGGACTTTAAAGGGAGAAGCCAAAGATTGGTTGGAATCGTTACTTGAAGGGGCGATTGATACATGGGACGTTTTAGTTGAAAAATTTCTTAAACAATTTTTTCCAGCATCTAAAGCCGTAAGACTTCAAGGAGAAATTGTTACGTTCACACAGAAACCAAATGAAACTCTATATGAGGCATGGACCAGATTTAGAAAGTTATTGAGAGGATGTCTGCAACATGGTTTAGACACCTGTCAAATAGTACAAATATTCTACCAAGGATGCGACATCACTACAAGGAAAGACATCGATATAGCAGCTGGTGGTTCTATTATGAAGAAAACCGAAACTGATGCTTACAAAATTATTGATAAAACTGCTTCCCACTCACATGAGTGGCACCAAGAAAAAGATATCGTTAGATCATCTAAAGCAGCTGTCGAGAGACGAATGGAAAAGATGACTAAAGATATTCACTCAATACGAATTAGTTGTGAGCAGTGTGGAGGACCACATTTGACAAAAGATTGTCTTAGTATTGAGCTAACAATGGAACAAAGAGAGAATATTTCATACATAAACCAAAGGCCTGAAAATAATTATCAGAATAATTATCAACCGCCAAGACCAATTTACAATCAAAACCAGAATTATAACCGAAATGTTCCATACAACAACCAACAAGGTCCTAGTAATCAACAAGTATCCAACAATACTTACAATCAGTAAAGACCTAATTTTCAAAACAAACCACAACAAACCGATGATAAAAAGCCGAATTTAGAAGATATGATGACGAAGCTAGTTGAATCTCAAACGCAGTTTTTCACATCTCAAAAACAAACAAATGAACAAAATGCTCAAGCATTTAGAAATCAACAAGCTTCTATTCAAAATTTGGAACAAGAAGTAAGTAACCTAGCAAGGTTAATAGGTGAAAGAAAACCGGGAAGTTTACCTAGTGATACAAATGCTAACCCCCGGAATGAAACAGCTAAAGCTATTACCACAAGAAGTGGAATTACACTTAAACCACCTGAAATACCTGTAATTTCTGAGGAAGCTATTCCCACTCTACAAGAACCACAACCTGAACAAGATAAGGAAACAGAACCGGTAGTTGAAAAGGTTAATGAAGATAACACAGTTAAGGCAAAACCTTATGTTAAACCATACCAACCACTACTTCCTTACCCGAGTAAAATGAAAAAAGAAAGACTTGAAGCAGAGCAATCCAAATTTTTGGATATGTTTAAACAGATAAATGTAAATCTTCCTTTCATTGATGTAATTTCAGGAATGCCTAGATATGCTAAATTCTTGAAAGATCTGATCACAAATAGAAAGAAAATGGAAGAACTCTCGGCCGTTACTATGAATGCTAATTGTTCTGCAGTGCTGTTGAATAAGATACCAGAAAAATTATCAGATCCAGGAAGTTTCACAATTCCATGTTTTCTGGGAAGTCTTAGTTCAATAGAAGCATTGGCAGACTTAGGTGCTAGTATAAATTTAATGCCATATTCACTATACACTAAACTAGACCTTGGAGAATTGAAACCAACAAGAATAAGCATACAAATAGCCGATCGATCAATAAAATATCCTAGAGGGATAATGGAGAACATGCTAGTTAAAGTTGGTACTTTAGTATTTCCAGTAGATTTTGTTGTTCTGGACATGGAAGAAGATTCTCAAGTTCCTCTCATATTAGGAAGACCATTCTTAAACACGGCTAAAGCAATGATAGAGGTGTTGGGTAAGAAACTGACCCTAAGTATAGAGGACGAGAGTGTTACCTTTTCAGTTAATAGAGCTATACAACAACCACAATCTGCAGATGATACATGCTATTATATTCAAACTATAGATTCACATGCAGAATTGTTAGAAGAATTTCCAGAATTACAAGGAACAGGAGAATGTTCTTTAGGAGAAGGAACTGAACTAATTGATGAAACTGAAATGTTAGCTACACTAATAGCTAATGGATATGAACCAACAACAGAAGAAATTCAAATGCTAAAAGAAGAAGACAGATATCGATATAAATCATCGATAGAAGAACCTCCGACATTAGAGTTAAAGCCACTTCCAAACTATTTGGAATACGCTTATTTACATGGTGAATCTGAATTACCTGTAATAATATCGTCTTCTCTTACTGAAAATAAAAAATCACAACTCATTTCTGTGTTGAAAGCTCATAAACCAGCCATTGCATGGAAGATTCATGATATTAAAGGAATAAGTCCTTCGTATTGCACACATAAAATCCTTATGGAAGAAGGTTATTAAACGTATGTGCAACGCCAATGAAGACTAAATCCTAATATGCAAGATGTTGTTAAGAAAGAAATTATTAAACTGCTAGATGCAGGTTTAATTTATCCAATTTCTGATAGTCCATGGGTAAGCCTAGTTCAATGCGTACCTAATAAGGGTGGCATGACTGTCATCACAAATGAGAAAAATGAGCTTATTCCTACTAGGACTGTAACATGATGGCGTGTATGTATTGATTATAGAAAATTAAATGACGCCACCAGAAAAGATCACTTTCCCTTACCTTTTATTGATCAAATGTTGGAAAGATTAGTCGGAAATAGTTACTATTGTTTTCTTGATAGTTTTTCCGGATATTTTCAAATTCCAATAGCACCCGAAGATCAAGAGAAAACCACATTCACGTGCTCATATGGTACTTTTGCTTACAAACGCATGCCATTTGGACTTTGCAACGCCCCTGCAACCTTTCAAAGGTGCATGATGGCAATTTTTCACGACATGATAGAAGAATGCATGGAAGTTTTCATGGATGAATTTTCAGTCTTCGGTGATACATTTGAGACATGTCTAGCTAATCTTGAACGAATGCTTATTAGATGTTAACAATCAAATCTAGTACTTAATTGGGAGAAATGCCATTTCATGGTTAAAGAAGGCACCGTTCTTGGACATAAAATTTCAAAGGAAGGAATTGAAGTGGATAGAGCTAAAGTAGATATAATTGCTAAACTTCCACATCCCACCAATGTTAGAGGAGTTAGGAGTTTTCTAGGGCATGCCGGTTTTTACCGACGTTTCATAAAAGATTTTTCTAAAATTACCACTCCTATGAATAAACTCCTAGAAAAGGATGCTCCATTCATCTTTTCAGATGAATGCATCAAATCTTTTAATATTCTTAAAGAGAAACTTACTAATGCGCCGATCATGATAACACCAAATTGGAATCTACCATTCGAACTAATGTGCGATGCAAGTGATTTTGCAATGGGAGCCGTTTTAGGACAAAGGATTGAAAAACGATTTCAACGTATTTATTATGCTAGTAAGACGTTACAAGGAGCACAAATGAATTATACAACTACTGAAAAAGAAGTCCTTGCTATTGTCTTTGCTTTTGACAAATTTCGTTCATATCTCGTTCTAGCTAAAACGGTGGTCTATACTGACCATTCTGCTCTTAGATACCTATTTTAGAAACAAGATGCCAAACCAAGATTAATCCGTTGGATCTTACTCTTACAAGAGTTCGATATTGAAATCCGAGATAAAAGAGGAGCAGAAAATCTCGCCGCTGATCATCTTTCTCGTCTTGAAAATCCTGATTTAGAAGTTCTAAATGAATCGGCCATACAAGACAACTTTCCTGATGAATATCTATTGAAGATAGATTATAATGAAATTCCATGGTTTGCAGACTATGCAAACTACTTAGTATGTGGATTCCTTGAAAAAGGATTGTCGTACCAAAAATGAAAGAAATTCTTCAGTGATATAAAACATTATTTCTGGGAAGATCCACATTTGTTTAAAAGTTGTCCCGATGGAATAATACGCCGATGTGTATTTGGAGATGAAGCTAGTAAAATTTTAAACCATTGTCACACAGGACCAACAGGAGGGCATTATGGGCCTCAACTCACAGCAAGAAAAGTTTATGATGCCGGATTTTATTGGCCAACAATTTACAAAGACGCACACCTTCTTTGCAAATCCTGTGATGCTTGTCAAAGGGCCGGAAAAATAAGTCAACGTGATGAAATGCCACAAAATGTCATTCAAGTATGTGAAGTATTTGACATTTGGGGTATTGACTTTATGGGTCCATTTCCAAAATCTCATAATAATCTCTACATTCTCGTAGCCATTGATTATGTATCTAAATGGGCAGAAACACAAGCTCTCCTAACTAACGATGCACGAGTTGTAGTCAACTTTTTAAAACGTCTTTTTGCAAGGTTTGGAACACCGAAAGCTTTAATAAGTGATCGGGGAACTCATTTCTGTAATAATCAACTTGAGAAAGTTCTTAAAAGATATGGAGTAACTCATAAAATCTCCACCGCATATCATCCACAGACAAGTGGACAAGTTGAAAATACCAACCGAGCTTTAAAACGTATTCTAGAGAAAACCGTTGGAACAAATCCGAAGGAATGGTCCATTAAATTGGAGGATGCACTCTGGGCTTTTAGAACAGCCTACAAAACTCCAATTGGAACCACACCTTTTAGACTCGTTTATGGAAAAGCATGTCATCTTCCAGTAGAAATTGAACACAAAGCATTTTGGGCTTTGAAGACATGTAATCTTGATTTACATGAAGCTGGACGTCTACAGTTAAGTCAATTAAACGAATTAGAAGAATTAAGACATGAAGCATACGAAAATTTGTTGATCTATAAGGAAAGAACGAAGAAATGGCATGATAAAAGAATCAGAAGTTCAAAAGAATTTAAAGAAGGAGACAGAGTTCTTCTTTTCAATTCACGATTTAAGCTATTTCCTAGAAAATTGAAATCAAGATGGTCTGGACCATTCATAGTCAAAAGATTTTTCTCTTACGGAACGATAGAATTAATAAATTCAAATGGGATTGAATTTAAGGTTAATGGTCACAGAGTTAAACATTACATAGATAGTCCGATGGAAGTCGACAGCGAAGTTAATCACAATTTCAATACCACAGCTAACTAAGTGTAGGGAGAATCAAGTCTTTAAAGGATAATATGTATTTCTGTTAGAGTTAGATTTTCTGTTTTCGTGTAGTTCTCGAAAATAGAACCCGAATGGTCTTTCCCTAGCAGACCCTAAAGAACTAGTCTTCTCCCCCCATTCTGAATTTTTATTTTTTTTAGGTTTTACGAAATGAAGACTCCCTGTGAACTAAACCATGGTCTAATGCTACACGCTTTGATCACTAAACGTAATAATGACACACTTCCAAGTGAAATAGTATCATTAATCAGAGGTAAATTGGACGGAGTAAGAAAAGAATCCAGATGCGAAGATAATAAGTTACAATTTAGTAAAGGAAAATCAAAATCTGCAGCGAAAAGGAGAGCACGACACCTTGAAAAATGTCACAAATGCGGAAAATGGTCACACGAAGGTAAATGTTCAAATAATAAAACCTATTCAAATACCGAATTTGTTACTTTATGCAGAGATGGACCGTTCATATGTTTAGAAGAAAAAACATTAAATGCTCGAGGTTACGCCTATGTAGCCATGGAAAACCAATTAGTCCGACTATCTTATGAGTGGGCTAGAGCATATCACTAAGAAATATATTTCACAGGTAACTTTGTACAGTTTTCATTTTTTTTAACCTTTTGATAATAAACGCTAATTTGTTCGCTATAAAGTATTAAATTGGTATTCAATAAAATTATGTCTTGCGACAGAAATTATTGATATCATACAAAAAAATTTATTACATCACTGCGAAATTTAACGTTTATTCTTAAGGTATAAATATCTTTAATCAATCAACCAACAATATTTCAAAAATTCGTCATGAGTTAAATTAGGTTATGGAACCAAAATTACTTTACCGAAAAGAGGGGTGCATATTTTTGATAATATTTGATTGATTAAAGTGGGATAAAAGCCAAAAAGATTTTTAATTTTATTTTTACTTTGTTTTTAAAATTAATATTTAAATAATATTGTAAACTTGTTAAAATTAAATCAATATATTTAAAATTTTAAATATTTGAAAAATTAATATTTTTAATATAAGTTTGTATGTATAAAAACAAAAATATAATTTAAGTTTGGTGTGAATTTTTAATTTTAAAATATGAATTTTTAATTTTATGCATTTTAAATTTAAGTTTGGTGTGAATTTAAAGACAAAAATTTACTTTATTTCGCTAAGTTAAAAATATGATTTTTAAAATTCGTCGTGAGTTGAAGACTAGGTCATTGAACCGAAATTGCTCTACCCGAGGGAGGGACGAGAACTTTTATTATCTTTATTTATCTTATTGATTTAAAGTATGCCAAAAAAATTAAAAAACCAAAAAAAAAATCTTTGCTTTTAAAACCGCGCTTTAAATAGACAAATTTTAAAATTTTGTCGAGGGACGGACTAGGACATCGATCCGAAACGACCTCGTCCTAAATAACAAGGGAAACAAATTTTTAAAATTAATTTATTAATTGTTTTATAAGTTAAGGTTTTTATAAAAAAAAAAGGGTCAAACTCCGCGAGTTGCGGAGTTTGAAGAACAAAAGTGCCGCGACTCGCGGAGGTTACAAAATCCAGAAAAAAAATAAAATGGCAGAAACAGATCAGTCCATACAACCACACCAAAATACTGCGAAGAACCAACGAAAAACACACACAAAAATCGAATTTTGTGGCCATTTTTCATCAAATTTTTTACAAAATCATGTTGAGAAGGATGCTATCAAGGAATTACTCAAGAAAAACGGTAAATTTCTACACTAAAACACCCTTTAATCCGAAAATTTAGTGTTCTTGAGCAAATTTATACCCAATTCGATTTTGATGCTTTTTAGTGTAATTATGCTTAAATTGCTTATGTATTATGCTTGTATAACCTAGATTGATGCTATTTAACATGATTAGAAGCCTTAAACTTCAAATTTTGAGTAATCTAGGGTTTGTGTTCTTGAGCAATTTGGGGCTTTTTGATATAAACAGGTTATGGCCGATTTTTGTCATGAATTTTAATTAAGTAGTGTAACATGTTTAGGTAGTTAAATAATCCAAACTTTGAGCCTAAACATGATTTTTGAGAATTAAAGTGGACTTTTTCAAGTCTAAAATTCATGAACTTGATTTTTGAGAGATAATGCCATTTGAAACTTGTTTAATTGCTAATAATGATTATTTTGACATGTTATTTGAGTTGAATGCTTATAAACTTGGCGAACATTTTCGTATATGCTTATTTGAAAAAGTGTAGATTTGATAAAAATATGAAAATGAGCATAAGTTTGATATAAATTGAACATGTCATTGTAATTATTTTGATTGATGATTTTGCTGACACTAATGCATATTTGGATGCACAAAAATTGTGTTTGATGTGTTTTGCAGACTGAAAGGGGTGAATCTTCATCCCAAGCTCGCATTGCTCCTCCTGAGAATGCGGAACAACAGGATGTTGATAACTATTACAAACAAGATATACCTCATCCAGTTATGACATTTTCAGATATGCACGTGTTGCACCCAAACTTGAGATTAGACAGACGTTGGATAGATTATCCAAAATACCAAAGGAACTTGCACACTCTTCATTCTAAAGCTGTTGAAGTACCTAGGGTAATAGAATGGGAACCGTTAGAAGCCGTAGAATTGGCCGAGCCAATTAGGGAATTACTTACTCAAAGGTATGGTAATTCTACTTTTAACGATTGGGTACGATTATTCAACATGCGTAGACCTGTATATAAAGTATGGTGTGAAGAATTATTGTGTAGTATAGAAATAAATGATCGGGTAGCTAGTTTAACCGATCGATCTTTTGTTAGATTTTTGTTAGGAGGTTCGATGCGCCACATGCCTCTACTAGACATGGCTCAGGCCTTACGTATATATACGCCTGAGGAGCTAGCATCTGCCGATTGTCGAGGGTTGATATTAAATGGAAGGAGGATAGACGAAAGTTTTGATACGCATGGTGTATGGAGTCAAATGACTAGCCATCACCGATTTAAAGGGGGAAATTACTCTTATTTGGATATAGATAGAGCTGAGTTAAGAGTAATTCACAGGTTTCTAGCGAACTCGATTACACAGCGAGGTAAAAATAAGGAAAAGGTAAATGAGCAAGATTTATTTTACCACATGTGTATTCGAGACCCACAAAGCGCCGTAAGTATACCTTATTGTGTGGGTTATTATTTATCAGCTATGGTTAGGGGAATGAGACCGCAAAGTATAATAGGAGGTGGTATATTTATTACAATAATTGCTGAGTATCTCGATGTGGATATAAGTCAGGGGGGATTATTAATCGAAGAACCAGAACCGCACGATACAATTGGTTTAAATGTATATCATGGTGCTAAGGTTTTGAAGAGGCGAAATAACGCCGCAGTAAGATATAATGGAAGACATCCACAGGTTGAGAGAAATCAACAGCCAGGTAATGTGGGAGGGGGAAATGAAATGACAGAAATGCAAAGGTTTATAGCTTCACAAGAGTATGAAAATGCTAGACATCGAGCATTTGAAGATTGGCAAGTTCATCAAAACCAAATCATAGCTCATTGCCAACATGTAGGTAGAAACTATATTCCTACTCCAACGCCCATATTTCCTCCCTGGTCTATAGAGATGCAACCACCGTATCCTACTTATAACCCAGCTGAAGCATTCTATAACACATACGGTTATGCATGGAACCCCTACTGGTATCAGTAACAACCTTAGTTTATTAAGTTTTATTTATTTTATTTTTATAATGTTACTACATTTAGCACTTATGTTGGTATTGTAATAGTTTTTATAATTTTCTAACTTTTATTATTAGATTTTAATAATTTTTAAATGTGGGGTAATATACCAAACTTTAAAAATATGTATATATGTTTGCAGTTTATCTTATGTGCACAACAGGGTAAAACAACGCATTTTCAAAGACTGGCATTAAGTTCAGCAAAAGCAACTAATTTTGACGACAAGATGCAAAATATATGTGAAATAACGACAAGACGGAATGAACAAATGATATGCACCATTTATCATTCAACACAAACAACAATATGTTTGGAAACTTTGATAAAATTTAATCATTTTTCTACGCTAATCACCCTCAATAATTTAAATTGCTACTGATTTCTTGCAAATGAGGGCATTGCAAGATCTTAAGTGTGGGAAGGGGTTAAATTCTTTCGGATTTTTAAAATTTTTATCTTAAACACTTGGTTACCATTAAAAATACTAGTAAAGCAGTAGTTGTATTAGAATCTAGTGCTCTCTGATAATAAAGAACAGCCCTAGTCTTATATACTGACTATCCAATTCTAGTAAAATATTTCAAAATTTTCAATTAAATGAACTCAAAATCATGTTTATACATATTTATGAACGATAAAACTAGGTTTTAACACCGAAATTATTGTTACCTCGGAAACGAAATAAATTGAGAAACAAACCAAAATGTTAAAATTCATTTAAAATGGAATAGAGGACAATAAAAAGGAAAAATAAAAGCCAAGTGTGAGAAAATTTACCAAGTTATTTTAAACATATGTCACATATTAAAGATACTTTTGCTTTGGACTAAACTAAAAATTTTTACCCGATTTACTGCAAGAAAGATGGATCTACACGATGAATCAATTCCATTATTAAAAGGAAGTAAAGTCTTCCGAAAAAGAAACGCGCTTCTTGATTTAGGTCATGAAGTTGTCGTCCAGACCAGCTGTAGGTTGACGAAAAATCTAGAAAAGTCATCTCTAAAATCAGCAGGAAATCCACGGACCTCAGCATAAAATAGGGTCGCCAAGTGGTCAGACTTATCCTAACCATGAGAGGATCTGTCTCGTAAAATGGGGAGGACGCCGTGCAAATTAGCTGGATAAGACTAATGAATCAGATCCCTAGAAAGGATAATCTCCTTAAAGATCAAAAAATTAGCTTTTAAGACTGATATTACTCAATCCTTGAGATTGACCTTAAAGATTGAGAATTCAAACTCATGGAATTCAATGATATCTAAACTCGAGTTTGAACGAGAAAATATTTTGATCAAAATTACAAACCGATTTGTTTTCTGAAAACCCATTTTCAATGCGTTCATTACCATTAAACGTAAAATCCTAGGAATTCACCTGGAATTCATTAGGTCACCTGAACCAAATCGGGTGTCAACCGTAAGAACGGTGGTTGCATAGCATGGTCAAAGACAGGACCTTGTGCCAGACCGAAAAATTATAAGGGTGAGCTTTACTATTGCTCCTACCAAGGATAGTAATTGCATCCGATACGTTATAGACCATAATTAAAAGAATGTCAGGGGACATTGCCTTAACAGTTGCTTGTTCAACGCTTTCCTTTACAACCAGACGGTAGTTTATCGAAAGGTAATATTCGGAGCAAGTAAACTGGACGTGTTGCTTTCCTAATACATGGATAGCAAGTGGGTGACACAAAACTATAAGTTTTGAGCTAAAGTTTTCAAATCTGAAACCCACTAAACCCACAAAAATATTTTGCAAACACCGGTGAAGGGTTATTCCGAAAAACTTATCTAGGGTAAAAACTAGATTTAATTTTCAAAAGATCAAATGTTTTCATAAAGATCCAATTTCCTTAAAGGATCTAAATTTTATAGTCATGTGGGACTGTAAACCATATCGTTACTACGATTGTTTATACCGCCATATAGAAATCACTGATGTACAAAGTGTGAAGAATAAAGAAGTGATTCTAGTATTTCAAGACTATATTGCTTGAGGACAAGCAACGCTCAAGTGTGGGAATATTTGATAATGCTAAAAACGAACATATATTTCATAGCATTATTCCTCAAGAAAGACAAGCTTTTAGTTGCAATTGTCCTATTTACAAGTGATATTCGTTTAAATAATAAAAGGTGAAGACAAAAGACAGATTCGACGAATTGAAGACGCAAACGACCAAAAAGCTCAAAAGTACAAAATACAATAAAAGAGGTTCCAATTATTGATGAGAAACGTCTCAAAATTACAAGAGTACAAGATTCAAAACGCAAAGTACAAGATATTAAATTGTACGCAAGGACGTTCAAAAATCCGGAACCGGGACCAGAGTCAACTCTCAACGCTCGACGCAACGGACTAAAAATTACAAGTCAACTATGCACATAAATATAATATTTAAATAATTCTTATAATTATTTATATATTATATAATATATTATAAACCGTCGACAAGCTAGGAGCCAAGGCTGTGTGAGCTGTAAAAACAAACTCCGCGAGTTGCGGAGTTTGAAGAAGAAAAATACCGCGACTCACGGAGCCCCAAAATATGAAACTGCCTATAAAAGCTCGTGCATTCTGATCGTAAAAATATCCATAATATCAATCTCTCTATCTATATTATACGATATATATATATATATATTTATATTTTAATTTTAATTTTAATTTCTAATAATAAGGGTATGTTAGCGAATGTTGTAAGGGTGTAAGTCGAAATTCTGTCCGTGTAACGCTACGCTATTTTTAATCATTGTAAGTTATGTTTATATTATTTTCATTAATTTCTCGTAGCTAAGCCGTTATTATGCTTATTTAAATCGAAGTAATCATGATGTTGGGCTAAATACTAAAATTGGGTAATTGGGTTTTGTACCATAATTGGGGTTCGGACAGAAGAACGACACTTGTAGAAATTAGACTATGGGCTATTAATGGGCTTTATATTTGTTTAACTAAATGATAGTTTGTTAATTTTAATATAAAGATTTACAATTGGACGTCCCTATAAATAACCATATACACTCGATCGGACACGATGGGTGGGGTATTTATATGTACGAATAATCGTTCATTTAACCGGACACGGGAATGGATTAATAGTCACTAGAATTATTAAAACAGGGGTGAAATTATATACAAGGACACTTGGCATAATTGATAGCAAAGTATTAAAACCTTGGGTTACACACAGTCGATATCCTGGTGTAATTATTAACAAAGTATTAAAATCTTGTTACAGTTTAAGTCCCCAATTAGTTGGAATATTTGACTTCGGGTATAAGGATAATTTGACGAGGATACTCGCACTTTATATTTATGACTGATGGACTGTTATGGACAAAAACCAGACGGACATATTAAATAATCCAGGACGAAGGACAATTAACCCATGGGCATAAAACTAAAATCAACACGTCAAACATCATGATTACGGAAGTTTAAATAAGCATAATTCTTTTATTTCATATTTAATTTCCTTTATTTTATATTTAATTGCACTTTTAATTATCGCACTTTTATTTATTGTTATTGTATTTAATTTCACTTTTAATTATCGTACTTCTTAATTATCGCAATTTTATTTTATCGCACTTTTATTTATCGCAATTTCATTATCGTTATTTACTTTACGCTTTAAATTAAGTCTTTTATTTATTTAATATTTTACATTAGGTTTTAACTGCGACTAAGTTTTAAAATCGACAAACCGGTCATTAAACGGTAAAAACCCCCCTTTATAATAATAATATTACTTATATATATATATTTGTATTTTTATAAATTAAACTAATATAGCGTTAAGCTTTGTTTAAAGATTTTTCCCTGTGGAATGAACCGGACTTACTAAAAACTACACTACTGTACGATTAGGTACACTGCCTATAAGTGTTGTAGCAAGGTTTAAGTATATCCATTCTATAAATAAATAAATATCTTATGTAAAATTGTATCGTATTTAATAGTATTTTCTTATAAAATTTAATAGTATTTTATACCCCTTAGCTTTAACATCAAAAACCGCAACTGAAGCTTACAAAATTATTGATAACACTGCTTCCCACACACATGAGTGGCACCAAGAAAAAGACATCGTTAGATCATCTAAAGCGGCTAGAGCCGATTCTAGCCATGACTTTGATTCCATTTCAGCAAAGATAGATGCTGTCGAGAGACGAATGGAAAAGATGACTAAAGATATTCACTCAATACGAATTAGTTGTGAGTATTGTGGAGGACCACATTTGACAAAAGATTGTCTCAGTATTGAACAAACAATGGAACAAAGAGAGAATGTTTCATACATGAACCAAAGGCCTGGAAATAATTATCAGAATAATTATCAACCGCCAAGACTAATCTACAATCAAAATCAGAACTATGACCGAAATATTCCATACAACAATCAACAAGGTCCTAGCAATCAGCAAATATCCAATAATACTTACAATCAGCAAAGACCTATTTTTCAAAATAAACCACCACAAACCGATGATAAAAAGCCAAATTTAGAAGACATGATGTCGAAGCTAGTTGAATCTCAAACGCAATTTTTCACATCTCAGAAACAAACTAATGAACAAAATGTTCAAGCATTTAGAAATCAACAAGCTTCTATTCAAAATCTGGAACAAGAAGTAAGCAACCTAGCAAGGTTAATAGGTGAAAGAAAACCGGGAAGTCTACGTAGTGATACAAATGCTAACCCCCGAAATGAAACAGCTAAAGCCATTACCACAAGAAGTGGTATTACACTTAAACCACCTGAAATACCTGTAATTGCTGATGACTCTATTCCTACTCCACAAGAACCACAACCTGAACAAGAGAAGGAATCAGAACCGGTAGTTGAAAAGGTTAATGAAGATAACACAGTTAAGGCTAAACCTTATGTTAAACCATATCAACCACCACTTCCTTACCCGAGTAAAATGAGAAAAGAAAGACTTGAAGCCGAGCAATCCAAATTCTTGGATATGTTTAAACAAATAAATGTAAATCTTCCTTTCATTGATGTAATTTCAGGAATGCCAAGATATGCTAAATTTCTGAAATATCTAATCACAAATAGAAAGAAAATGGAAGAACTCTCGGCAGTTACTATGAATTCTAATTGTTCTGCAGTACTGTTGAATAAGATACCAGAAAATTATCAGATCCAGGAAGTTTCTCAATTCCATGTTTTTTGGGTAGTCTTAGTTCAATAGAAGCATTTACAGACTTAGGTGCTAGTATAAATTTAATGCCGTATTCACTATACGCTGAACTAGACCTCGGAGAATTGAAACCAACACGAATAAGCATATAACTAGCAGATCGATCAGTAAAATATCCTAGAGGGATAATGGAGAACATGCTAGTTAAAGTTGGTACTTTAGTATTTCCAGTAGATTTTGTTATTCTGGACATGGAAGAAGATTCTCGAGTTCCTCTCATATTAGGAAGACCATTCTTAAACACGGCTAAAGCAATAGTAGACGTGTTTGGTGAGAAACTGACCCTAAGTATAGAGGACGAGAGTGTTACCTTTTCTATTGATAGAGCCATGCAACAACCGCAATTTGCAGATGATACATGTTATTATATTCAAACTATAGATTCACATGCGGAATTGTTAGAAGAATTTTCAGAATTACAAGGAACAGGAGAATGTTCTTTAGGAGAAGGAACTGAACCAATTGATGAAACTAAAATATTAGCTGCACTCATGGCTAATGGATATGAACCAACAACAGAAGAAATTCAAATGCTAAAAGAGGAAGACAGATATCGATACAAATCATCGATAGAAGAACCTCCGACATTAGAATTAAAGCCACTTCCAAACCATTTGGAATATGCTTATTTACATGGTGAATCTGAATTACCTGTAATAATATCGTCTTCTCTTACTGAAAATGAAAAATCTCAACTCATTTCTGTGCTAAAAGCTCATAAACCAGCTATTGCATGGAAGATTCATGACATTAAAGGCATAAGTCCTTCGTATTGCACACATAAAATCCTTATGGAAGAAGGTCATAAAACGTATATGCAACGCCAACGAAGACTAAATTCTAATATGCAAGATGTTGTTAAGAAAGAAATTATTAAACTGCTAGATGCAGGTTTAATTTATCCAATTTCTGATAGTCCATAGGTAAGCCCAATTTAATGCGTACCTAAGAAGGGTGGCATGACTGTCATCACAAATGAGAAAAATTAGTTTATTCCTACTAGGACTGTAACAGGATGGCGTGTTTGTATTGATTATAGAAAATTAAATGACACCACCAGAAAAGATCACTTTCTCTTACCTTTCATTGATCAAATGTTGGAAAGATTAACCGAAAACAGTTACTATTGTTTTCTTGACGGTTTCTCCGGATACTTTCAAATTCCAATGGCACCCGAGGACCAAGAGAAAACCACGTTCACGTGCCCTTATGGTACTTTTGCTTACAAACGCATGCCATTTGGACTATGCAACGCCCCTGCAACCTTTCAAAGGTGTATGACGACGATTTTTCACGACATGATAGAAGAATGCATGGAAGTTTTCATGGATGACTTTTCAGTCTTCGGTGATACTTTTGAAACATGTCTAGTTAATCTTGAACGAATGCTTATTAGATGCGAGCAATCAAATCTAATACTTAATTGGGAGAAATACCATTTCATGGTTAAAGAAGGCATCGTTCTCGGTCATAAAATTTCAAAGGAAGGAATTGAAGTGGATAGAGCTAAAGTAGATGTAATTGCTAAACTTCCACATCCCACCAATGTTATAGGAGTTAGGAGTTTTCTAGGGCATGCCAGTTTTTACCGACGTTTCATAAAAGATTTTTCTTAAATTGCCACTCCTATGAATAAACTCCTAGAAAAGGATGCTCCATTCATCTTTTCAGATGAATGCATCAAATCTTTTAATATTCTTAAAGAAAAACTCACTAATGCGCCGATCATGATAACTCCAAATTGGAATCTACCATTTGAACTCATGTGCGATGCAAGTGATTTTGCAATGGGAGCCGTTTTAGGACAAAGGATTGAAAAACGATTTCAACCTATTTATTACGCAAGTAAGACGTTACAAGGAGCACAAACAAATTACACAACTACTGAAAAAGAACTCCTTGCTATTGTCTTTGCTTTTGACAAATTTCGTTCATATCTCGTTCTAACTAAAACTGTGGTCTATACCGACCATTCTGCTCTTAGATACCTATTTTTGAAACAATATGCCAAACCACGATTAATCCGTTGGATCTTACTCTTACAAGAGTTCGATATTGAAATCCGAGACAAAAAGGGAGCAAAAAATCTCGCCGCTGATCATCTTTCTCGTCTTGAAAATCATGAATTAGAAGTTCTAAATGAATCGGCCATACAAGATAACTTTCCAGATGAATATCTATTGAAGATAGATTATAATGAAATTCCATGGTTTGCAGACTATGCAAACTACTTAGTATGTGGATTCCTTGAAAAAGGATTGTCGTACCAAAAACGAAAGAAATTCTTTAGTGATATAAAACACTATTTTTGGGAAGATCCACATTTGTTTAAAAGTTGTCCCGATGGAATAATATGCCGATATGTATTCGGAGATGAAGCTAGTCAAATCCTAAACCATTGTCACACAGGACTAACAGGAGGGCATTATGGGCCTCAACTCACAGCAAGAAAAGTTTACGACGTTGGATTCTATTGGCCTATAAATTTCAAAGACGCACACCTTCTTTGTAAATCCTGTGATGCATGTCAAAGGGCCAGAAAAATAAGTCAACGTGATGAAATGCTACAAAATGTCATTCAAGTATGTGAAGTATTTGACGTTTGGGGTATTGACTTTATGGGTCCATTTCCAAAATATCATAATAATCTCTACATTCTCGTTGCCATTGATTATGTATCTAAATGGGCGGAAGCACAAGCTCTCTCGACTAACGATGCACGAGTTGTAGTCAACTTCTTAAAATGTCTTTTTGCTAGGTTCGGAACACCGAAAGCTTTAATAAGTGATCGGGGTACTCATTTTTGTAATAATCAACTTAAGAAAGTTCTCAAAAGATATGGAGTAACTCATAAAATTTCAACCGTTTATCATCCACAAACAAGTGGACAAGTTGAAAATACCAACCGAACATTAAAACATATTCTAGAGAAAACCGTAGGATCAAATTTGAAGGAATGGTCCATGATATTGGAGGATGCACTCTGAGCTTTTAGAACAGCCTACAAAACTCCAATTGGAACCACACCTTTCAGACTCGTTTACGGAAAAGCATGTCATCTTCCAGTAGAAATTGAGCACAAAGCATTTTGGACTTTGAAGACATGTAATCTTGATTTACATGAAGCCAGAATTCTACGGTTAAGTCAATTAAACGAATTAGAAGAATTGAGACATATACGAAAATTCGTTAATCTATAAAGAAAGAATGAAGAAATGGCATGATAAAAGAATCAAAAGTTTAAAAGAATTTAAAGAATGAGACAGAGTTCTTCTTTTCAATTCACGATTCAAGCTATTTCCTGGAAAATTGAAATCAAGATGGTCTGGACCATTCATAGTCAAAAGAATTTTTCCGTACAGAACAGTAGAATTAATAAATTCAAATGGGGTTGAATTTAAGGTTAATGGTCACAGAGTTAAACATTACATAGATAGTCCAATGGAAGTTGAAGATGAAGTTAATCACAATTTCAACACCACAGCTAACTAAGTGTGGGAAGGTTCGAATCTTCTTAAGGATAATATATATTTCTGTTAGAGTTAGTTATTTTGTTCTCGTGTAGTTTCCGAGAATGGAATCCGAATGGTCTTTCCCTAGCAGACCCTAAAGAACTAGTCTTCTCCCTCCATTCTGAATTTTTATTTTTTTAGGTTTTACGAGATGAAGAATTCCTTTGATCTAAACCATGGTCTACTACTACACGCTATGATTACTAAACGTAATAATAATATCTTCCCGAGTGAACTGGTATCATTCATAAGAGGAAAAATGGACGAAGTAAGGAAAGAACTCAGGAAAGATCATTATAAGACACATTTTGGTAAAGGAAAATCAAAATCCGCAACAAAAAGAAGAGCACGACACCTTGAAAGATGTCATAAATGCGGAAAATGGTCACACGAAGGTAAATGTTCGAACAATCAAACATATTCAAATACCGAATTTGTTACTCTATGCAGAGAAGGACCGTTCATATGTTTAGAAGAAAATTTATTGAAGAATTGAGGTTATGCTTATGTAGCTATGGAAAACTAAATCACACGACTCTCCTATGAGTCGGCTAAAGCAGGTCTTTGAAAATTCTATCTCACAGGTAAGTATGTACAGTTTTTATTTGTTTTTATTTATTGCTTTTAACCTTTTGATAATAAACGCTGAATCGTTCGCTATAAATTATTAAATTGATATTCAATAAAATTAGGTATGCGAAACCGAAATTATTGATATCATACAAAAAATTTATTACATCACTGCGAAATTTACCGTTTATTCTTAAGGTATAAATATCTTTAATCAATCAACCCAAAATATTTCAAAAATACGTCAGGAGTAAAACTAGGTTATGGAACCGAAATTACTTTACCGAAAAGAGGGCCGTATATTTTTGATAATATTTGATTGATTAAAGTGGGATAAAAGACCAAAAAGATTTTTAAATTTAATTTTTACCTTGTTTTTAAAATTAATATATAAATATTAAATTGTTATTGTAAAATTTTAAAATCAATATATTTAAGTTTTTAAGTATTTTAAAAAAATTAATATTTTTAATATAAGTTTGTAAAATTAATGTATAAAATTTTTAATGATATTTATATGAATTTTTAATTTTATGCATCTTAAATTTAAGTATGGTGAGAATTTAAAAACAAAAATTTACTTTATTTTATTAAGTTAAAAATATGATTTTTAAAATTCGTCGTGAGTTGAAGACTAGGTCGTTGAACCGAAATTGCTTTACCCAAGGGAGGGACGAGAAATTTTATTATCATTATTTTTAATCTTATTGAATTAAAGTATGCCAAAAACATAAAAAAAATCCAAAAAACTTTGCTTTTAAAACAACGCTTAAAAAGTGACAAATTTTAAAATTTTGTCGAGAGACAGACTAGGACAACGGTCCAAAACGCCCTCATCCTAAAAAGAAACAAAATTTTTAATTAATTATTTGTTTTAAAAATATAAGGTTTTTATATATAAAAAAAATGCGGGGACCCATGCGATCGCATGGGATTTACCCTGTAACCTCATGCGATCGCATGAGGCTAGATAGCTGGTCAGGAACAAATGCCAGCGAGCTGTTCTGTCTTCAACACAATAACACACACAAACACACGAAACTCTCCCAAAAATACCCCAAAAATCCGACATTTTTCACCAAAATTCATCAAATTTCTTGCTCTAATCATGTCTTTTCTCAGATGGGGAAGCAGAAAGGTAAAGATTTCACCCCTAAAACTCTTTAAATTTGAATTTTTGTGTTCTTGAGCTAAATTTTACCTAATTTAATTTTGTTAATTTCTAGTGTAATTAGAGTTAAATTGTTAGTATATTATGCATGTATAACCTAGATTAATGCTATTTGTCATGATTTGAAGCCAAAAACTTCAAAATTTTTAAAAATCTAGGGTTTGTGTTCTTGAGCAATTTGGGGCTTTTTGATATAAACAGGTTATTGCCGATTTTTGTCATGAATTATTACTAAATTAAGTAGTGTTACAAGTTTAGGTAGCTAAATGATCCAAACTTTGATCCTAAACATGATTTTTGAGAATTAAATTGACTTTTTAAGTCTAAAATTAATGAAATTGATTAAATTGATGTAAATGCCATTTGAAACTTGTTTAATTGCTAGTAATGGTTATTTTAACTTGTTATTTGAGTTGAATACTTATGAACTTTGTAAACATTTTCATATATGCTTATTTGAAAAAAGTGTAGAATTGTTAAAATTGTGAAAATGTGTATAAGTTTAATTTTGACTGAACATGTTATTGTAATTATTTTAATTTGTTATTTTGCTAACATTAATGCATATTTGGATGCACAAATTTTGTGTTTAATATGTTTTGCAGAAATATACCGAATCTGGCGGTGCATCATCATCATCCAGACAACCTGAAAACGAACCACAGCCAGAGATGCAATATGAGCCACAATATGAACCAGAACCAGAACCTGAACAGGAACAACAACAGGAACAACAATATCATAATAATCAACACATACCGTATTATGATCCGCAACAAGAATATGTTAATGCCTACGTACAATTTCTGATTCATCCAATAATAGAACACCCAACGATTCATGAAGAATAGTTGCATCCCAATTTGAGATTTGATCGAAGTTGGAGAGATTACCCGACGTATCAAAGTAAAAAATTTAAACTGTTACCGAAAAATGTAGAAGTACCGAGGGTAATCGATTGGGAGCCTTTGAAAAGGGTCCAACTAGCTAACTCAGTTAGGCAGCATCTGATCCAAAGGTATGGGAACTCTTCTTTTCCCGATTGGGAACGTTTATTCACCATTCGTAGGCCTGTATATAAAGAGTGGTGTGTTGAGCTTATGAGTACTATATCACTTGATGCGGATGTAGTTAGGTTAGACGATAGGAATTTTCTTAGATTTTTACTTGGCCGTAGGATGTATAGGATGTCCATGCTGGACATGGCCAGAGCTTTACAGATTTACACTCCTGGTGAATTATTACTACCTAATTGTACAAATTTGATTTATCATGGTGAAAGGGTAGATAGAAATTTTGACGCTGACGCCGTCTGGAGGCGTATGTCAAATTATAATGTTTTTACGCGAGGAGTAAGACACTCCTATTTAGATATTAACAAAGCCGAGCTTCGTATTATACATAGATTTTTAGCTAATTCGATTACACAAAGAGGTAACAACAAGGAAAAAGTGACTCAACACAATTTATTTTACCTTAAGTGTATTCGAAACACTAGAAGCTTCGTTAATATCCCCTACTGTGTTGGTTTTTAGCTGTCCCAAATGGTGGAAGGAATACAGGACGGGGGAATAATAGGAGGAGGTATTTTTGTTACTCTCATCGGAGAGTATTTAGGTGTAGATAGGGATCAAGGCGGTCCACTGATGGTATGTAGGGAACAGGTTGAGACTTTAGGATTGCGGGTCTATCAAAGTGCAAAGGTATTAAAGAGCAGACACAATCAGGCAGTACCATATAAGGGTCATCATCCACATGTAGAGAGAAGTTCAGATGAGGAAATGGAGGAACCTGATGACATTAGGGATGTCATTAGGGAGGCTGTTACTGACGTTTACCAGCGTATAGATGAGGTAGAAATGACAAACGCGGCTAGACATAGTCAGTTCGAGCAGTGGCACGCCGAGAATGTGTACGAACATTCCAGGCAACGACAGCATGATAGATGGCACTATCATCAGCATCAGATCATGAGCCAGCTATCACCTCAGGTACCAAATAACTACGTACCGACTCGACCTGCTTACTATCCACCACACCAGCCCGATATGCGACAACCATTTACTCTCTACGACCCTAACCAGGCCTATCAGTACATCTATAACCAACCGTGGAGCCCGAATGACGACATGAACTGGAACCCCTCTCCAGATTGATACAGTTCCCGTTGGTGATTTTTCTCTTTTATTATTTTTATTTACTTATGTTTAAAACATATAAATATTGTGATATTTTTAATGTAATTTTTAGTATTTTTATTATTTTGTACTAATATTTCATTTTTGTAATTTGAAAGTGAGATATAAAATCCCATTTCAAATTACCATGCATGTTTATATTTGTATTGTATGTATTTTATTTCATGTATACAACAGGGTAAAACAGCGCATTTTCAAAGACTGACATTAAGTTCAGCAAAAGCAACTAATTTTGACGACAAGATGCAAAATATAAGTGAAATAACAACTGCAGGAATAAACAAATGATGTGCACCATTTATCATTCAACAAACAAATGCCAATATGTTTGGACACTTCGGTAAAATTTAATTATTTTTCTACGCTACTCACCCTCAATAATTTAAATTGTACTGATTTCTTGCAAATGAGGGCATTGCAAGATCTTAAGTGTGGGAAGGGATTAAATTCTTCCGGATTTTTAAAATTTTAAATTTAAACACTTTATTACGATTAAAAATACTAGTAATGCAGTAGTTATATTAGAATCTAGTGCTCTCTGATAATAAAGAACAGCCCTAGTCTTATATACTGACTACCCAATTCTAGTAAAATTTTTCAAAATTTTCAACTAAAAGAACTCAAAATCATATTTATACATATTTATGAACGATAAAACTAGGTGTTAACACCGAAATTATTGATACCTCGGAAAGGACATAAATTGAGAAACAACCTAAAATGTTAGAATTTATTTAAAATGGAATAGAGGAAAATAAAAAGGCAAAGAAAGGAAAATAAAAGCCAAATGTGAGAAAAATTTACCAAGTTATTTAGAACATATATCACATATTTTTGTACAAATAATTGAAGATACTTTTGCTTTGGACTAATCTAATCAGTTTTACGCGATTTACTGTAATACTTGATGTTAAAGCAGAGGGGTACGAAATAGTTATATTTTTATTGCGAAATACTATTAAATACGATACAATTTTACACAAGTTATTTATTTATTTATAGAGTGGGTATACCTAAACCTTGCTACAACACTTATAGGCAGTCTACCTAAACGTACAGTAGTGTAGTTTTTAGTAAGTCCGGTTCATCCACAGGGAACTAGCCAAGTTTAACGCTATATTTTTAAAACTATATTTGTATAAAGATATATATATATATATATATATATATATATATATATATATATATATATATATATATATATATATATATATAAGTCGTATTATTATTATTATTATTATAAAAAGGGGGTTTTTACCGTTTAATGACCGGTTTGTCGATTTTAAAACTTAAGTCGCAATTAAAACCTAATGTAAAATATTAAAAATAAATATAACGTAATTTAAAGCGTAAAGTAAATGACGATAATTAAAATGCGATAAATTAAAGTGCGGTAAAGTAAATGACAGTAAATAAAATTACGATAATTAAAAAGTACGATAATTAAAATGACAGTAAATAAAAGTGCGATGAGATATAAAATAAAGGAATTATGCTTATTTAAACTTCTGTAATCATGATGTTTGACGTGTTGATTTTAGTTTATTACCATGGGTTAATTGTCCTTTGTCCTGGATTATTCGATATGTCCATACGGTTTTGTCCATAATAGTCCATCAGTCATAAATACTTTGTTTAATGAATACACCAGATTATTCGAACTGTACCAAGGTCTTAATACTTTGTTTAATGAATACACCAGGTTATCGACTGCGTGTAATCCAAGGTTTTACTACTTTGTTAACAATTACACCAATTACCCTTGAATGTAATCCACCCTTGTTTCAACGAGTCCATTGACTATTAATCCATCCCCGTGTCCGGTAAAATGAACGATAATTCGTATTTATAGATATCTCGCCCACTGTACCGGATTAAGCGTATGTTGTTATATATAGATACATCAAATTGTAATCTTTATATTAAATTAACGAGGTATCGTTTAGTTAATATAAAGCCCATTAATAGCCCATAGTCTAATTTCCATAAGTGTCGTTCTTTTGTCCAAACCCCAATTATGGTACAAAACCCAATAACCCTGTCTTTAATATTTAGCCCAACATCATGATTACTTCGATTTAAATAAGCATAATAATAACTTAACTACAAGACATTAATTTAAAAAGGTTGAACATAACTTACAATGATTAATAATAGCGTAGCATTACACGTACAGAATTTCGACTTACACACTTACAACATTCGCCAACATAACCTTATTATTATTAATCTTAAATTAAAATTAAAATTATAATATATATATATATATATATATATATATATATATATATATATATATATATATATATATATATATATATATATATATATATATATATATATATATATATATATCGTAGAGAGTGAGAGATTGAATTATGTGTGTAAAAATTCGGCCAGAATTCATTGTATTTAAAGAATGTGTTGTGCTACAGGAACTCAAGTGACTGCATGAGTTTTGTTCTTCCAGGCCATGCGGTCGCATGGCCAGCTGGATCCAGCCCAAATGCTTTTGTTTGCTTTTGCCGACGGTTTTAATAAATATATAGTAATATATTTGAAAGAAAGATGGATCTACACGATGAATCAATTCCATCATTAAAAGGAAGTAAAATCTTCCGAAAAAGAAATGCGCTTCTTGATTTAGGTCAGGAAGTTGTCGTCCAGACCAGTTGTAGAGTCTACGAAAAACCTTGAAAAGTTTTCTCGAAAATCAGCTGGAATTCCACGGACCTCAGCATCAAACAGGGTCGCCAAGTGATCAGACTTATCCTAACCATGAGAGGATCTGTCTCGTACAATGGGGGGCACCGTGCAAATTAGCTTATAAGACTAATGAATCAGATCCCCAGAAAGGATAATCTCCTTAAAGATCAAAAATCAGCTTTTAAGACTGATATTACACAATCCTTGAGATTGACCTTAAAGATTGAGAATTCAAACTCATGGAATTCGATGATATCTAAACTCGAGCTTGAAAAAGAAAATATTTTGATCAAATTACAAACCGATTTGTTTTCTGAAGACCCATTTTCAATGCGTTCATTACCATTGAATGTAAAATCCTAGGAATTCACCTGGAAATCATTAGGTCACCTGAACCAAATTGGGTGTCAACCGTAAGAACGGTGGTTGCATAGCATGGTCGAAGACAGGACCTTGTGCCAGACCAAAAAACTATAGGGTGATCTTTACTATTGCTCATACAAAGGATAGTAATTGCATCCGACACGATATAGACCATAATCAAAAGCATGTCACGGGACATTGCCTCAACAGTTGCTTGTTCAACGCTTTCCTTTACAACTGGATGGTAGTTTACCAAAAGGTAATATACGGAGTAAGTATACTGGACGAGTTGCTTTCCCAATACAAGGTTAGCAAGTGGATGACATAAAACCACAAGTTTTAAGCTAAAATTTTCAAATCTGAAACCCACAATAACAATTTCACAAACACCGGTGAAGGGTTATTCCGGAAAACTTATCTAGGGTAAAAGCTAGATTGAATTTTCAAAAGATCAAATGTTTTCATAAAGATCCAATTTCCTAAAGGATCTAAATTTTCATAGTCATGTGGGACTGTAAACCACAACGTTACTATCATTGTTCATACTGCCAAATCGAAATCACTGATGTACAAAGTGTGAAGAATAAAGAAGTGATTCTTGTATTTTTATTTCAAGACTATATTGCTTAAGGACAAGCAACGCTCAAGTGTGGGAATATTTGATAATGCTAAAAACGAACATATATTTTATAGCATTATCCCTCAAGAAAGACAAGCTTTTAGTTGCAATTGTTCTATTTACAAGTGATATTCGTTTAAATAATAAAAGGTGAATACAAAAGACAGATTCGACGATTTGAAGACGCAAACGACCAAAAAGCTAAAAAGTACAAAGTACAATCAAAATGGTTCAAATTATTGATGTGAAATGTCTAGAAATTACAAGAGTACGAGCCGCGAAACACAAAGTACAAGATATTAAATAGTACGAAAGGACATTCGAAAATCCGGAACCGGGACCAGAGTGAACTCTTAACGCGCGACGCAACGGAGCGAAAATTACAAGTCAACTATGCACATGAATATAATATAATATATAATTAATTCTTAAAATTATATATATATTATATTATATATTAAAACCGTTGGCAAACTAGAAAACAAGAGAATGTGGCCTGATCCAGCTGGTCATGCGATCGCATGGCCTGGAAGAAGCAATCTCATGCGATCGCATGAGCCAGAAAGTTGGGTCAGGTCCTATAAATTTCGCGTATTTTGGCCAAATTTCTTACACATAATTCAATCTCTCACTCTCTATGATATATATATATATATATATATATATATATATATATATATATATATATATATATATATATATATATATATATATATATATTTTATAATTTTATAATTTTAATTTTAATTTAAGATTAATAATAATAAGGTTATGTTGGCAAATGTTGTAAGTGTGTAAGTCAAAATTCTGTCCGTGTAACGCTACGCTATTATTAATCATTGTAAGTTATGTTTAACCTTTTTAAATTAATGTCTCGTAGTTAAGTTATTATTATGCTTATTTAAATCGAAGTAATCATGATGTTGGGCTAAATATTAAAGACGGGGTTATTGGACTTTGTACCATAATTGGGGTTTGGACAAAAGAACGACACTTGTGGAAATTAGACAATGGGCTATTAATGGGCTTTATATTAACTAAACGATACCTCGTTAATTTAATATAAAGATTACAATTTGACGTAATTATATATAACCTCATACGCTTAATCGGGTACGGTGGGCGGGATATCTATAAATATGAATTATCGTTCATTTTACCGGACACGGGGATGGATTAATAGTCAATGGACTCGTTGAAACAGGGGTGGATTACATTCAAGGGTAATTGGTGTAATTGTTAACAAAGTTGTAAAACCTTGGATTACACGCAGTCGATAACCTGGTGTATTCATTAAACAAAGTATTAAGACCTTGTTACAGTTCGAATCCCCAATTAGTTGGAATATTTGACTTCGGGTATAAGGATAATTTGACGAAGTCTCTCGCACTTTATATTTATGACTGATGGACTATTATGTTCAAAATCGTATGGACATATCGAATAATCTAGGACAAAGGACAATTAACCCATGGTAATAAACTAAAATCAACACGTCAAACATCATGATTACAGAAGTTTAAATAAGCATAATTCCTTTATTTTATATCTCATCGCACTTTTATTTACTGTCATTTTAATTATCGTACTTTTTAATTATCGTAATTTTATTTACTGTCATTTACTTTACCACACTTTAATTTATCGCATTTTAATTATCGTCAATTACTTTACGCTTTAAATTAAGTTATATTTATTTTTAATATTTTACATTAGTTTTAATTGCGACTTAAGTTTTAAAATCGACAAACCGGTCATTAAACGGTAAACCCCCCCCCCCCTTTTATAATAATAATAATAATACGACTTATATATATATATATATATATATATATATATATATATATATATATATATATATATATATATATATATATATATATATATAGTTTTAAAAATATAGCGTTAAACTTGGCTAGTTCCCTGTGGACGAACCGGACTTACTAAAAACTACACTACTGTACGATTAGGTACACAACCTATAAGTGTTGTTGCAAGGTTTAGGTATATCCACTCTATAAATAAATAAATAACTTGTGTAAAATTGTATCGTATTTAATAGTATTTCGCAAAAAAAATATAACTATTTCGTACCCCTCTGCTTTAACATCAGCAATCTGTATAGAAATCGAACCACGGAATCCAAATAATTCTATCATCGAATGTAGTTCATGTACTTGTGTCTATTTTGTCAAAATTTATAAAACATTGCATGTATTCTCTGTCCCAAAAATATATATTGCAAAAGCATTTAAAAAGGGAGCAAATGAAACTCACAATACTGTATTTCGCAGTAATTATGCATATGATGACACTGAACAAGTGCAAGGTTGGTCTCGGATTCACAAACCTATATTAAGTATATATATTTATATGTTGGTCAATATCTGTCTAGCAATTTAGGTCAAGTCGTAGTGTATCACAATCCTAATGCTCGAGACCGACATGCAAAAGTCAACAAAAGTCAACTTGACCCAAAATGACTTCCAAAATTTATACATGTTTATTATACAACTTAAATATAGTCGTTTTATATAATTAAATATATTTAACAGATTTTATTAAAGTAAATAATACAAGTTCTTTATTAATAAGTAAAAATTTATGTTAAAATTTATATATGATAAAAATATACTTTTATATAACATAAGTAATAAAATTTATAAAGTTCACTTAGTATCCTAAAAATATAGTTGTATGTATTATTAATGTAATTATATTACGTGTGGTAAAAATATCTTTGTATCACATATTTATTTGATAAAATCATATTGATGATAATAATAATGAGTAAAAGTTGTATCATTTTATAATAATAATAATAATTATTATACTAATAATAATAATAATAATAATAATAATAATAATAATAATAATAATAATAACAATATTTATATTTACTAATGATTAATTATAATAAAATGATAATTCTAATCATGATAATTTTAATAATAATAATACTTTTTAATATTAACTATAATAATAATAATATTTTATATAAAAATAATAATTCTATTCAAAATGATAATTTTTAATAATAATAATACTAAAATGATAATAAAAATGATATTTTATAATAGCAATGATATTTCTATTAAAAATGATAATTTTAAATAAAATGATAGTTTTAATATTAATGATACTTTTAATATTAATAATAATGAAAACGATAATTTTTTTTATCTAAATCAATATTTTACAATATTCTGATTTCATCATGATACTTATACTCATTATTTCCTAATCGACTTGATTAATATCTTTTATTCCTCTTTTATATCGCATTCATAATAATGATAATAATAGTAATCATAATAGTTAGATGATAATAATATTAGTTTTAATGATAATGATACTAATAATAATAAATATTATAATAATATTAATGATAATAATAATAATAATAATAATAATAATAATAATAATAATAATAATAATAATAATAATAATAATAATAATAATAATAATAATAATAATAATAATAATGATAATATTAATAAATACCTTAATGATAATAACGATAGTAATAATAATAACAATAACAATTTTTAATGATAATACTTATATTAATAATGATAATGATAATAATAATAATTATTATTAGATAGTAATAATAACGACAATAATAACGACGATAGTAATAATAATAGTCATTTAAATAATAACACTAAAATTAATGATAATTCAATTGACTATATCTTCTAATCCGTTCATCGAAACCAAACTCTTTCTAAATGAAAAGTTATTAATTTTTTGCCAGCTTTCCAACGACACGCATAACATATGCCTTATCTCAGTAGCATATGTATTAAATTCATGATTTATCATAAACTATTTAACGACGAAATTAAGCATACAAGCATGCATAAACATATATACTCGAGCACCAGTCAGTGATACACTATTAATATATAAAAGATAAGATATGAATGCTCACGTATCAATATTGTGATTCAATATTGCAGGAAAGTATGTAGACGCAACTGAAATGATAAACGCTAGGGTGACCTCATGAACAAAACCCCGAACCATACCCATAACCTCCATAGCTATAACCCATCATTTCCTTAGCTCTATCCCGCTCGAAAAACACGTTTTGAAATAACTTGCTCATAACTCCTTTTGAAAACATGCGAGCAGAACCTCGTCGTAATATTTTATCTATATACTAATAATGATACTTATAATATTTCTAATGATAATAATAAGATTAATAATAATCTTAATAATAATAATAATAATAATAATAATAATAATAATAATAATAATAATAATAATAATAATAATAATAATAATAATAATAATAATAATAATAATAATAATAATAACAATAATATTAATAATATTAATAATATAATTAGAGAGAGCAGAGATATGGATTATGAAATGGTTCGGCAGGGATTTGATCAAGCTATATAGGCCAGACCTGTGTCCCACAGCACCGCGATCGCGAGGCTATTGGGTGTGTTATGGCCGCAATCGCGGCTTGTCCAAATCCAGCTCACAATTAATTTAAAACGTGGGCTGCTGAGAGTTATATTATATTTTAATATATAATATATTTAATTTATAAAATTAATTATATATTTTTTTATATTCTCGTGCATAGTTGACTTGTAATTTTTGTTCCGATGACTTGTACGTTGTCACTCAACTTATGTCCCGGTTTCGGTTTCTCGAACGCATTTTCGTACGTTTAGAAAATTGGTACATTATGTTTCGTGTAATGTACCTTTATACATAACAAGACTCAAATCAATGAAAAATTATCCCACTCAAAGTGTAACTTATTCATTTGAGTGTTTTGGTCATTTGCTTCTTTAAATCATCGTTTCGTTATATATATATATATATATATATATATATATATATATATATATATATATATATATATATATATATATATATATATATATATATATATATATATATATATATATATATATATATATATATATATATATATATATATATATATATATATATATATATTGGTAGGATCAAGAGGGAAGTAACCAATCGGGGGAAAGCGGGGGGAAGCAAAAACTTTTTTTTTTTGTTTTATGAAAATACTTTGTTCACGAACATTATAGATGAGATGAAAATATGAACATTTAGTAGAGACACTTTGTGATAAATGTTTTTATTTTGGTGGTAAAACGCTCGAAGAAGTAATATATAACAATTATCGTATTTTTCGAGCGTATATTGAGGTTTTAGCTATTGGGGTTTAGATATTAGGGTTTAGATATTAAGGTTTATATGGTTTAGATATTAGGGTTTAGAAATTTAGGGTTTAGGGTTTAGATTTAGGGTTTAGATTTAGGATTTAGATTGAGTTTTTAACACGAACGGTTTAGAGTTTAGGGTTTAGGGTTTAGGGTTTGGTGTTTTGGGTTTATGGAATAAACCCAAAACACCAAACCTTAAACCCTAAACCCTAAACTCTAAATCGGGCTAAATTTTACTTCACAAAACATGAAGAAAAAAACCGTTCA